>NW_027481264.1:570561-609101 GCF_051309035.1 Mrakia frigida
GACGGCAGCGAGGAGACTTGATGAGATGAGAGCGTAGTCGATGACCGTCTTGGAGTATCCTGTTCGAGTAGCCTGGAAAGAGGTCGCCCTCCCAACCCCCTTATCCTTCCCAACAGCTCCGTTCAGCACCACCAAGCCCGCGTCTCCAGCCATCTCCAACATCTCCCTTCCTTCCACCGTCCCCATCACCGCTCCCTTATCCTGGGTGGTTCGAAGAGGGTCGCCAGCGTTGGCGACGAGCGTTCCAGTTCGAACGTTGAAGTCTCCGAGGAGGAGGATGGGTCGCTGAGAGGTGGAGTGGAGGTCGAGGAGGGAGGAGAGTTGTCGAAGAGGGTTGAGACGAAGTGCGATGCTTCGGCGGGAGGAAGAGGGAGGGAGGTAGGCGACGATGATGATGAGATCTCCGAGCTCGGCTACGAGGATGTCGGAGGAGGAGGAGGAGTGTAGCCTGACGGGAAGAGAAGATTTGTACAGGAGACCGACGCCTCCGCTGAACTGGTTGTGCATCCTGTTGACGGATCTGGGATGGTTGAGAAAGAGAAAGCCTGGAGGGGGAGTGATAAGATCAGTAGGCGCAAGGTGCGTCTCGGTGAGAGCAAAGAGATCGAAAGAAGAAAAAAGGTCTACTAAGAGGGACAGCTTCTCGTGGAAGGTGCCGTGGAGATTCCAACTCGCAACACTGAGAGAGGATTCCACCCGCATCCCTCCCTTCGTTGCTGCCCCACCCCTTCAAGCGACCTCTTCCCAACTCGCTAATCTTCCCTCATCATCGAGAATCGCAATCCTGTCTCCACGGATGGAGGCTTTGCCGCCTGTCGCTCGAATCTCCTCGACGCGTTTCAGAGCTCTGCGACGCTGAGCCTGTTGAGCGGGAGTGAGATCCCTCGTCGCCGAAGGTCCTTTGGGAGCCAACGCGTTGAATTCTTGGAAGAATTTGTTAAGGTCAAAAGAGGAGGAGAAGGTAAGGCGGTGGGGGTTGGAGGAGGTGGGAGAGGGAGAGGAGATCGAGATGGGTTTGGGTGCGTTGGGGAGTTTGGTCAAGAGCTCGTTGAGGGAGGAAGGAGACTTGTCGAGCTTGTAGATCACTGCATTGCAGGATCTGGCTCTTCGTGCTGCAACTTCCTCTTCGTTTACATCGTTGCTGGGGACGGGAGCTGGAACGATTTGTCGAGCGACGCGAGGAAGCTCGACTCGACCAGCCCTTTCAACCTCTTCTTCTCGGCGTCGTACTACAGCAAGCTCCCTCTCCAACTGAGCAAGCCTCTCCTTGGCTTCTGTTTCCTTCCTCATCAACTCCATCTCTGCCCTGAGCGTTCGGATCTCGATGCATTGAAGCTTCCTCTCCGCCTCGGAGGTCGCCAGCACCTTCGACATTTCTGTTTGCGATTGAAGCACCGAGTATAGTTGACCCGTGAGTTGCTTTATGAGCTTCTCGGTCTGAGCTATATGATTCTTGAAAGAGGTCTCCAAGTCTGCGAGTTTCGCAGCTTTTTTGGGAGTGGAAGTAGGGTCGACGGGAGGAGAGCTCGAGGATGAGCTCGAGTTCGCGGCGAGGCGGGATGGGACGAATGGAGAAGCAGATTGAGGGAAGTTGGATTTTTGATGAGAGGAGGAGGAAGAGAGAGGGATGGTAGAGGAGGTAGAGGTAGAGATGGGAGCGGAGGTAGAGGCGTTGGTGGAGGTGGAGGGAGTAGCAGCAGTGAGAAGGAAAGATGGCTGAACGAGTTCTGCCTCTTCCATGTCGTCGTCGTCTCTTGAGAGATCAATCTCTTCCGTCATTCTTCCCTTCCCCTTCCCTGCAGACGGAGAATCCCTCTGGGTGTCTATGAGCTTCCTTCGCTTCGGAGCAGAAGGCGAAGCATCGTTGGGCTGAGCGAACGAGCTCGCTCTGCCGCTGGTAGACCTTGAACCAACTCGACCGGCCTCGTCCGTCATCGACGATGTTCCAGCGACTTTGTTGACCGATTTCTTGGGAGCGGAGGGAGAAGGAGAGGGCGTGGGGGAGGACTGGTATCGAGAGGGGGTGCGATGAGCGCGAGGAAGGCTAGGGCGAGCGGTGAGGGAGGTGAGGGAGGAGGAGGGAGAGGGAGGAGGAGGAGGAGGAGGTGTCGAGCTCAAAGGCTCGGGGTTGGTGGATTTGGATCGAGAGCGAGTGAATGGGTAGGTTTTAGAGGAGGGAGGAGGAGAGGGTGACATGGTTTGTTTAAGGCAGAGGTTTAAGGCAGTTTTTGTTGCAGGGTTTTGTGGGAGTTTGGGTTGTCCGAGATCGAGTTGGTTGTGAAGTAGGAACCGTGCTCGAAGTTCTCAACCAAATTCGAAGGACGACGCCGCTCTTCTTCTCCCTCCCCACCATCACCCACTACTCCCTTCGAGAAAGAGTGTATCAGAACCTTCCCGCTACGCTCAAACGCTTATGGTCGCGAAAACCAAGAGCAGGGGCGACAACCGACTTCCCTTCTCGCCAACCGACCCTTTCGCTTCCGATCTCTCTCTCATCTCGACCTCAGCTCCATTCGAGAACCAGAGAGGCTTGCTTCCATCTGAGTGTACGTACGTTTTCTTCTTGTGAGCTGGGACGAAGATGGGATCTGAACATCGGAGCTCTCTCGTGAGTTCGGTTCCCGGAGCTCTAAGTTGACCTTTCTGTTGTTTTTCTTCCAGCCTCACCCTCCTACAGAGCCTCATAAAGATCATCTAGAACAACAGGTCGATGCTCTCAAGACTCTGCGACTACTCTAAAAAGAGGTGTGCTGCCCTTTCGTGATGTTGGTTCTCCTGAGGCTCAAGGTTCGACGCGTCTGTTCTCGTCTCGACAACGATTCCAAGCCCTCGACGGGTGAGTTACCGGACCAACTGTTTTTTTTTTTCCTTCAGATCACATCGCCCATCCTTTCCCTCCCTTCCGTACTCCCAGCACCCTTAGCCGTCCGTCTATTCCCTGTAAAGCAGCTCGTTCGGAAGACCGTCCTTGTTTTCGGTTCACCTCGACGTTGGTTCTGTCAAGTTTTCGCCGTCCTCGGTTCAGTTGCTGCTCATCCGGTGATACCCTCTCAAGTTCTTAGCCTTGTTTTAGATGAAGTTTGCGGCCGTCTTGATCCTTTTCGATAAGAGAACCGAGAACGACCCTGTCATCACTTCACGCCGACCTGTTTTCACCTCTCCTCCTTGGTTCCTTCAACGACCATCCCCACACCCCCCTTCTCTCCTCCCCCTCCCCCACCTCCCCATACCTCACCCACATCTTCAACCATGGTCCATGCTCCCGAATACCTCAAGCGACCGGATGGAGGGCTCTTCGACAAAACATCGGACGCTATCGATGAAGGTGAGCTCCTCCTCCTCTTCCCCCTTCTCTCTCTCCTGCTCTCCCTCCTTTGGAGATGCTCAATCTCTCGAGGCTCATTCGCTTTCCTTCTTGCACAGTCAACGTCCTCAAAGGAAAGAAGAAGGAAGCGGGAAGAGTGAAGGAAGAGGAGGACTTCAGAAACGTGAGTGGACTGGGACGTCGGTGTTTAGCCTCAACTGCTCTCGAAGTTGACGGATCTTCGTAAATTTCTCTCCTTCGACATCAAGTACAAAGATGCTTGCGATCGGGTTCAGAACTTTTACAAGGAGCAGCACGAGAAGCAGACTGTGGAATACAACATGAAGGTGAGCAAGGAAACGAGGTTCGTTTGAAGTTCGTTTAGTCGTCGGCTTAATGAGCTTCGTCCTTCTCGCTCTTCTTTCACTCCTTCTTCAGGCTCGAGAGAAGTTCCTCGGGAAGGTCAACGTCAAGATGTCGATTTGGGAGGCCGTCGAACTGTTGGAGACGCTGGTAGACGATTCTGACCCCGATACGTGAGTTGAAAGCTTGAAAACTCGGTCCGTCTTCGCCCGAACCACTTAAGAATCTGACTCTCGCCTTCCTTTGTTCTCCCAGCGACGTTGGGCAGATCGAGCACTTGCTCCAGACGGCGGAGGCGATCAGGCGTGATGGAAAGCCGGAGTGGATGCAGGTGAGTTCAAGAATGGAGCGAGAACGGGTTCGATTCGAACTCGTCGTCGACTGAACAAGAAGCTGACTTCTTTCTTCCTGTTCTCCTCTAGCTCACTGGCCTCATTCACGATCTCGGCAAGCTTTTGTACTTCTTCGGAGCTGAGGGACAGTGGGACGTCGTCGGGTGAGTCTAGCCGTTATCTTCAAGAAAACGAACGCGTCCAGAATTCCGTCGCCGATCTCGCTCTTCTCTCTTGCCTTTCTCAGCGACACCTTCGTCGTCGGATGCGCTTTCTCCGAGCATATCGTCTACCCCGATACCTGTTCGTACACTCTTCCCCTTGATTTCGGCGTTCTGTGCTGAATTTCTCCTTTCCTTCTCACTTTGCCAGTCGCGTCCAACCCCGATTCGACTCACCCTGTCTATTCGACCCCTCTCGGTATCTACAAGCCAGGATGTGGTCTCACGAACGTGATGGTCAGCTGGGGACACGACGAGTACATGTACCAGATTGTGAGTTCTTGAGTCTTTTGGTAGAGGATGGAAGGGAGAGCAGAGGAGGGAAAGAGACGAGAGAGAAAGACAGCTTCTGACCTCTCCTTCTCTGCTTCCTGTCTTCTTCCATCAACAGTGCAAGAAGCAGTCCACCCTTCCTCGAGAGGCTCTCGCTATGCTTCGATACCACTCCTTCTACCCCTGGTAAGTTCTGCTGTTGAATGCGCCTCGAATTGACGCGTCTCCTTGCTGAACCGTTCCCTTTCGTTTCCTCAGGCACCGAGAGGGAGCTTACTCGATCTTCATGGACGATGAGGATCACAAGGATCTCGAGGCTGTCAAGCAGTTCAACCCTTACGATCTCTACTCCAAGTCTGATGGTACGTCTCATTCCCTCGCTCTTCGTTTCGAACTCTCACGCATCGCTGACTCTCTTCGGTCTCTCTTGATTTGTTCCTTTCTGCCAGACCCTCCGAAAGTCGAGGAACTCAAGCCTTACTACCAAGGATTGATCAAGAAGTTCTTCCCTGACGTGGTGGAGTGGTAGAGCCATCGGAACGAAAAAACGAAACCCTTAACGACCATCCTTCCTCCTTTATGCGCTCAACGAGCGAACGGACTTTTTCACGATTTAGACTCCTTGTAGATAGAGTTTTGTTCTCATCCTCCCATACATGTGCTTCTTCTCTTCTACTTGAAACTGTTCGACCGAGAACGGGGAGGAGAAGGCGGAGGTCGGTCTGATCGGCGTCCTTTTCTTTCCTGCTTCTCTTGATTCCTGAACCTCAAGGAATCGAACATACTTTCCTTTCCTTTCCTTCACTTCCGTCTGTCCATCCCTGTGAACTTTCCTTGCGGCGAAGGCTGCCAACGGAGCGCCGTGAGACGATTGCGTTCTGTTCCTGTTTGACCCACCCCCCCCCCCCCCCCCCCCCCCCCCCCCCCCCCCCCCCCCCCCCCCCCCCCCCCCCCCCGCCCCTCCTCTTTTTCGAGCTTCTGGATTCCTTCCCTCTCCCTTTCTTCTCCCTTCCCTCCAACCCTCATCAGCTCTCTTTTCGCCAGCCATGTCTATCGAACCCAAGAACCTCGATCTCAACGCTGCTCTCGACACCAAGCCCACCAGCAACAGAAATATGACCGGAGAACCGGATAGCGAAACGTGAGCTCAATCGAGATCGCCATCCTTCCTTCCCTCCTCCTCCGCTTCTGCTTCCTTCCCCTCGCTTCTGTCGCCTCGTACGAGTTAGACTCAGGGCTGACCACTTTCCTCTCGACTTCTGATATCGATCAGTTCTACTTTGGACGAGGACGCTCAGCAGATGGTTTTTATCCTCCCTTCCCTCCGATCCCTCCTCCTCCTCGAAGGGAGAGTGAGATGATTCAAGCTTCGCTGGGAACGGAGAAGGACTAAGGGATACAATCACCGGTGTCGTACCTTCATTCTCTTCCGCTTGGTTCGCTTTCCTTCCTCTTGTTCTTCTCGTCTTCCCTCAAAGAAAAAACGTGTAGATTCGGGTGGCCAGCACTCCTTCTCCCTTCTCGTTTCCTCAACCAAAACGAGCTAGGGAGGCTCTTCCACGATCTGTTTCCTTCGGCTCTTACGACTTCTTACCTCTCGCAAGGGGGTGAGATACTCGAGGCCTTGGATTCAGGGAGGAGAGTTGAGGTTTGACTGGTCTGAGAGAGCGTGCGACTCGAGGACGTCTTTTCCGATCTCCGCTCACTTTTTTATTTCTCTTTCTCTCCTTCGACGGAGAGATAGAAAAAAAAAGCTGAAGAGAAACGAAGACTAGAGTCTGCCGAACCGACTGAACTTGATCTAGTTAACACTAGCGGAAGAAATCCTACACACGGAGTTGTCTCCCTTTTTCCTTCTCTCCCCTCCCACTTAGCCTAGACCATCCTGCTCTACCCCTTCTAGCTTAGACCTTTTGTGCTGGTGCTCCTTTGGATCTGACTAGACCTCTCGTGTGGAGCGAGGGGTCGCTGCGAGACGACTTTCTAACCGCAGCTCTCGTCGCGTCTCTCTTCGTTCAGGCGGATTTAGGTTACAAGCAGGCGAGTCGGTTTGCCCTTTGACGCCTCTCAGAAAGCTTTCCGTGCTAACCTCAGCCTCGCTGGTTCTCTTTTTCAGTCTCTCAAGAGGCAATGGAAGTTCGCCGAGAAGTGAGTCCGTTCGAGGCCGAATCGTCGCCTTCGCCTGATCGAGCCTGACTTACGTTTCTTCCTTCCTTCCAGCTTCGCCGCTTCGTTCTGCGCCATGAACTTTATCGGAGTCACTCGGGCTATCTTCTTCCTCGGAATCGTACGTTTAGGAGCGGTGTGGGAAGAAAGAGGAGGTGGCGAAGGGTGGGAAGGGAGGGTTAAGTTTCCGACGCGTCTTGCTGATCCTCCCTTCCTTCCTTTCCCTCCCCTTCAGCTCGCTGGAGGCCCGAAGGCGATGTGGTCTATGCAAATCGTCTCCATGTTCCTCATGTGGAGTAAGTCTACGGGTTTTCAGGTCTGAAAGTCGAGGAGACGCAGTCCCTTTCCTCCCTCCCTCCCCGCCTCGTGCTGACTCCCAGGTTCTCTTCCGAAACGTAGTCACCGCCGCCGTTCTCGCAGAGATCTGCTCTGCCATCCCACTCTCTGGATCGATCTACATCTGTTCGTTCGCATTTCAGTCGTCGATTCGAGCGTTCGCCTCAGTTCGAAGCTGACCGACGCTCTCGTCCTTTACTTTGTTTTCGTTCTCTCAGGGGCCGCCGAAGCTGCAGGAAAGAAGTACTCAAGATTCGTCGGAATGCTCGTAGCTTATTTCGCGTGTACAGCTTGGGTCAGTCTATCTTTTCTTTGTTTCCGTCGAGGCCCTCCTCGCTTCGACTCCTCCCTGACCATCCTGTTCCTTTCTTTCTTGACGCTCTCAGATGACCTTCTCCGCTGGAAACATGCAGGTTTGTGTTTACTACGTCATCTTCTCGGAAACAACTCAAGAAACTGATCTTCGTCGTTCTCCTCGTAGACCACCGCCAACTTCATCGTTTCGCTTCTCACCGTTTTCGAGGTCGATTTCCCTGGAGGGCTCTCGACTTCCAACGTCAAGTTCCGAGTCATGGTCTGGGGAATCTCTGAGGCTCTTCTGAGTGAGTCCTTCGCCGAGCTCTGATATCGAAACGAGCACGGGTTGTTGACGAGTCGCTTTCAGTCCTCGTTATCGCCCTCAACTACCTTCCTCCACGGGCTTACTCGTGGGTCTTCAAGGGATCCATGTTCCTCATGTTGCTCGATTTCCTCCTCTGCTGTGAGTCCTTTGAAAGCGTTACGTCTTTCTCTCCTCGTTTTCCTTCGCTCACCGTCTTCCTCGCCTTTTTTCAGTGATCTGGCTCCCAATCGGCGCTGCTCGTTCCTATGGCATCAGATCTGCTTCGGAAGCCTTTATGACCACCTACAACGGAACCGGAGCTCCCCCTGCATGGAATTGGTGTATCGGTTCGTCCAAAACGACACGCTCTCTTCGTTTCGCTCGCTCGAACCTGACTTCTCCCCCTTTTCCGCTTCTCCAGTCTTCATCTGTGCGTCTCGGTCTCTTCGACTCGACCCCTTCTCAGTCCGTTTTTGACCTCTTCTTTCCCCTTCAGACGCTACTGGACCGCTCATCGGCTTCGATGCCAGTGGACACGTCGCCGAGGAGACGAAGAACGCGTCGACCGTCGCTGCTCGAGGGATCTTCACCTCGGCGATCGCTTCAGGTCTCGCAGGATTTGGAGCTACGCTTCTCTTCCTCTTCTGCACTCCTCCCATCGATGGTTAGTGCCTTGTCAAACCCGTCGGCCTACGTTGTCTCACTCTTCGAACCGCGTCGCTGACGTTCCGTTCCTCTTCACTCTCTCGACCTTTCCAGTCTGGATGACCTTCACCAGTCCCCAGCCTTTCGTCGAAATCTACGCTCTGGCCTTCGGAAAGGGTGGCTGCGTCTTCATGGTGAGCTCAGGCTCGGGAAGTCCAGACGAGAGCGAACGTCGATCTGACCTCTCCCTCAAAATCGTCCTCCATCTCTCTTGCTCAGACTGTCCTCGCCGTTCTCGGTCTCATTGCCAACTCATCCATCGCCATCGTCGCGTCGTCTCGACTGGTAAGGCTCTCTCGTTTGTCCCCTTTACAAAACTTCACTGACGACGCTTCGATCTGTTCTCTCAGGTCTTCGCCGTCGCCAGAGATGGAGTTCTCCCTGGATCAGCGTGGGTCGGACGAGTGACTCCCGATGGACGTCCCCAGAACGCCGTGACCGTCTTCTACGTCTTCGGGGCGGTCCTGCTATGCACGATTCTCCCCTCGAACGTCGCCTTCACCTCTCTGGTCAGCGCTGGCGCGATCCCTACCATCGCCGCTTACTCCCTGATCGCCCTCTGTCGACTCTTCGTCACTCCAAACGAGTTCAAGCACACGAGGTTTGGATTGGGCAAGTTCGGGAAGCCTTTCTGTGAGTTTCTCTCTTCGCCGCCTTTCGCCTCGTTCTCGTAGTCTGATCCGTGCCAGCGCTGACGAGTTATCCTTGCCCACAGACCTCATTGCTGGTATTTGGAACGCTTTCCTCTTTGCGTGAGTTCGAAATCAGCTGCTCGACGCATCGACGATTCTCCTCCCTCCCCGATCCCGATCACTGATCCTCCGTCCCCCCTCATTCAGCGTCCTCATCTCGCCCTTCGTGTACCCTCCTAGTGCTCCCAACTTCAATTATGGGCCGGTCATCTTCGGGGGTGCGTACCTTGCTGAAATATCTGCTTTTCTTGTGCGCTCGTTTGCTCGTCGCTGATCTTCTCTCTCTCTCTCTCCCCTCTCACTCTCCTCCAGCGGCCATCATCTTCGCCATCGCCACCTACTTCTTCACGCCCGAGGAGAAGTGGCTCAGGCAAGGGCTCGTTGCCGTGAGTCTTCTCTCACCCTAGATACGCAACCTCTCTCTCTCTCTCAACTCCGAGCTGATCTCGTCTTTCCGCTCTTTCGCTCGACAATTCTTCTCCAGAACATCTCGAAAGACGTCGCTCGACCTGTCAACTCTCAGCACATCTTCACCCCCGTTCAGGAGTAGACTGGGTCCACCCCTTTTCGCTCTACGTTACGACTCTCATCAGTCTTTAGATCTTTGTTCTCGTCCTTTCAACGAGCAGGTCCAACCCTGCCCCTCTCCTCTCCTCTCTTCTTTCGTTCTCCTTTTGTGCCCATGACTCCTCGGTTCATCTTAATTCTTTGTCTACCTCTTTGCCCTCTCTTGAGTAGTCTTCTTTGGTCGTTCGATGGGAATCGTCTCTTCCGTTCTTCGTCTCTTTCTCCGACTTCGAAGCGAACAACGCGTCGTCTCGGTTCTCGTCTGCTTCTCTTCTTTCTCTTCCTCTCGTCGTCAAGAAAAGCCCATCAAGAATGCAAAGCGAAGACGAGACCGCCTCTAGCGTACCAGTGAAACCATGAAAACCGAACCATTATGCAAAAGGTGGAGGAGTCAAAAAAAAAAAACGTAAACGAACCGAAACGAGAGCGAAGAAGGCAAAGGAGAGAGAGAGGATGGCGCGTTATGGAGAGGTGATACGTAGAAAAGGTAGTGTTAGCAACAAAAAAAAGGTAAAGCGAAAGGGGGAGAAAGGATGGATGCGAGAGAGAGAGAGAGAGAAGAAAGAGTCCAAGAAAAAAGAGAAAAAAGCCGAATCGTCGTAAAAGAAGAGAAGAAAGAAGAATGGAATCGAAACCGTATGTGGTGGTACAAAAAGGGGGGAGGAGGGAAGATCAGGCGATCCGTCGTTGTTGTTGCTGTTGACCGAGAGCGGCTCTGTTGCAAGTGCGAGAACGAAAAAAAAATCGGGAGTCAGCGACGCGTCTCGACCCCCGACTTTTGAAGCGAAGAAGACGAAGATCAGGCAACTCACCTCCTCGGTTTCCTCCCCATCTTCATCGCCTCCTTCATGAACACCATCGCCACCACACTGTCCAAAAAAATGAACGAACCGAGTCGAGTCAGTCCAACTCTGGTCGACTAGAACTCGAAACACTCGATGGTCTCTCACTCACATCAACTGCAAAAAGAACCACACCTCCAACACGCCCTGAACCCACTTCCTACCCACCCTCTCCATCACGGTCCCCGGCCTCAACCTCGCCAACCAATCGCTCGGTCCATCCGTCGGGGCACTCAACAACCTCCTCCCTCCGAACCCTCCCCTCTCTCCTTCCACCATCAAGAACTCCTCCTCCTCCTCCCCTTCTTCCCCCTCTTCCTCCTCCTCGTCGTCGTCGTAAGGTCTCGTCGTCCCAAACGGCGAACTCGGCTCCAACGCCATCCTCCTCTGCAACGCCAACTCCCTCCTCGTCGGCGGTCTCAACACCTCCTGCGCCAACGGATCCCTCCCTTTCTCCACCGCCTCCCTCACCCTGTTCTGCCTGAACCTCAGCCTCTCCTCGTACTCCTCCAACGACGACAACTCCGGCTCAGGATAGATTGTCGTCTCGAACGGATCGTCCCTCTGTTTCGGCAGCCAGAACGACGGAACGAGATCCCAAACGGACGTGGTCGCTCTCGTCCTGGTGGGTTCCAACCTCCGACTGGTTCCGTACATGTCGTCGTCGTCGTCTGCCCATCGAATGGGACGTTGGTGGACTGCTTGATCGAGGAGATCGAACGTGTGGGAGTCGGCTGGAGGGGAGAGGACGAGGGATCCGGGAGGGAGGATGGGAGTGGAGGTGTCGAGGTAGAGACCGTCTTCGGTTGGGGTGAGAGCGAGGTGGACGGATCGGAGGGCTAGTTCAGAGGAGCTGGCGTGGTGGACGAGGGAGGTGGAGGGGAGGTAGTGGGATGGAGAGCCTTCGTCCGAGGAGGAGGAGTAGCCGTCCGAGTTGGACGCGTCGTCGTCTTCCCATTCTCGTTCCTCGGAGGGTTGGTGGTTGAAGAAACCACTGCCATACTGAGATCCAAGTTCGCTTCCAAGAGTCTGACGTCCTCCTCCTCCTGCTGCTGTTCTTCCTCCTCGACCTCTCGACGTTGAACCCTTCTTCCCCCAGCTCCCGAGAGATCGAAGCGAAGACGGAGGCATCGCAGCGAGTCGGATCTCCCTCTTCCTCCTCGGAGTCAACTCTCTCCTGCTGCTCCCCGAAAGTCCCTCGTCGTCCGACTCCTCGTTCTGCCCTCCCTGCTCGTACTCGTACTCTCCTCCTCCTCCAGCAGCAGCAGCAGCAGCAGCAGCCTCGTCCTCCCAACTTCGACTCGCTCTCCTGTTGCTCCTCCCCTTCTTCGACGGCGAACCCATCCCCATCTCCTCCTCGTCCTCCTCGTCTCGAACATCCACCCTCAACTTCAACGGACTCCCTCCTCCTCCTCCTCCTTGACCGAAACGAATCGCCGTCGGACTAGGCGTCCTCGACTCTCGAAGATGGTGCTGCCGATCCCGATCCCGTCGAGTCGGAGAAGAAGGTCCTCCTGCTGCTGCTGCTGAAGGTCCCGGAGAGCCGTTGGCCGGGGGGAAAGCGAGAAAGGTGGAACTCGAAATCTTCTTCCTCAGCTTGCTGGACTCGATCATGAGTCGGTTGCCTGTGGCTGAGCGGAACCGAGCTGAGCCGGTGGTGGACGACGACGCGACGGAGAACGAGGAGGGGGAAGCAGGAGGAGGAGGAGGGAGGTGGTGGGTTCGGTTCGGCGACGGGGAGAGTCTCTGTTGCTGAGGGGAAACGACGCGTCGATGAGGAGTGGACGAGGAGGAGGAAGGCGACGAGGAGGATCCGAACGACGCGGTGGGGTTGTTGACATTGACGTTGAGGTTGGAACCCGACGAAGGCGAAGTCGAGAAAAAGTCCAACTGAATCGCAGCCGTCGAAGGTGATTTGCTTCGTTGATCCAACGCTTTCCTCCCTGCCGCTCCCGTCTGTCGACTCGGCGTTCTCCTCTCCGTCGTTGCCGCTTCTTCCCTTCCCCTCTCCCCGACGTCCAACCCAGCTCTCTCCACCTCCCCTTCCAACACGTCATAAACCCCTTCCAACACCTCCCCTTCCCTCTTCGCTCTCCTGATCCTCCTGTCCATCTCCTCCCGCTTGACGGTCATCTCCTCGTTCGCCTGCTCGAGCTCTCGGATCTTGCCCAAAAGCTGCGAAACCAGAGCGAGCTCGGCTGCGGTTCGAGGACGGGACGCGTCTCCTCCTCCAGAGGTGGACGACGACGCTGTTGAAACAGGAGTCAGGCTGAGGGTGGTGGTTGAGTTCGACCTGAGCGGGGAGGAGAGGACGGAGAGGGAGAGGGAGAGGGAAGGGCCGAGGAGGGAGATGGATCTCGATCGAGGGGAGGCGGGTGGGGAGAGGGTGCTTTGGGAGGAGTTGGAGGAGGAACAAGTCGATCGTTGGGAGGAGGAGAAGGGAGGCAGTGGTTGTGGTTGTTGTTGACTGAGATGAGCCGTCGGCGAAGGCGTTCTTCTCCCTCCCGCTCCTCCGTACCGATTCATTATCCCCACCGTCGCCAAACTACCGTTCTCTCCCATCCTCCTCCTCCTCCTTTCCTCTTCTTCCTCCTCTTCAACCTCCCTCTTCAACCTCCTCCTCTCCCCCCACCCTCCATCCCCTCGACCTCCCTCCCTTCCCCTCCCACTCGCCGCACCCTCCCCACGCATCGACACCTTCTCCTCCAATTCACCGTTCCTCTCCTCCAACTCTCCGTTCCTCTCGTTCAACCTCTCGAGATTCCCTCTCAGCGCTCCAATCTCCTTCTCGAGCTTGCGGAGCTTCTTCTTGCCCTCGTGGTCGGCGTCGGACGTTTCCGCCTGGAGTTGCTCGAGCTGAAGGGCGAGCTCGGTGTTTTGTTCTCGGAGGTAGAGGATCGCTTGAGGGGAGGCGGAGAGGGAAGGCGTTCGAGCGGGATGGCGAGAGGAGGTGGGCGAAGAAGGGAAGCCGCCTGAGGAGAGGGTCGAGACGCGTTGAGATCGGGGAGGGGAGGAGGGGACGGTGTTGTTGTTGTTGTTGTTGTTGGTTGAGGAGAAGGAGGAGGAGGAACCTCCGCCCATCGAACTTCGACTTGAAGGTCTTCCAAACACCCATCCTTGATCTCCGCTCCCTCCTCCTCCTCTCGACATCATCCTAGCCGACGACGACGACCGTCCGTACGAGTTGGTAGGCGTCGTTTGACGACTGGGCGAGAACCCTTCCTCTCGTTCCTCTGCTTCCCGAGCGGCTTCTTCGTCCTCTCCGTTGTCTGTGAGCCACGAAGGAGCGTTGGAGAGGGACGGACGAGGGGTTCTGGTTCGATGTCGTCGTTGGTTGGGAGGAGGGTGAGGGGAATGAAGAGGGAACGAGGCGAGGAGGGATTCGTGCTTGGTTCGGAGGGCGATGTTGTTCTCGAGGAGGGATTTCCCAATGGCTGCTGCTATGCCGAGTTCTATATAGAGTTAAGAGAAAACGCAACAGAGGAAAGGAAGAGTCAGTGTCAACTTGTAGAAGTAGGAAACTGAATCGATTGACGGGAAGAAACGTTGAGCTCGGTCTCCCTCCCTCCCTCCCTCCCTCCCTCTCTCTCTCTCCCTTAACCCTTTCCCCATTTCTATACAATTCCCTCCTTAACACCTTCCCAGACTCGCAACAAAAACCAACAGCTTCGTTGTACTAACCTTTCTCCCTCTCCCTAATGACCCTATCCGCCTCGATCAACAACCTGTCCAACTCCTCCCTCGACCGTTCTTTCACCCACTCTTCACTGATCACTCCTCCGTCTTCTTCTGCTCCTTCTCCTTCTCCCTCCCTAGCAACCAACCCGTGAGCAAGCCCTTCCGCGTTGGCTCCGTCGTGAAGGAAGCCAACGAGCAGCTCCAACTGCGCTGGATCGTCGGTTGTTGACGTTGACGTTGACGTTGAAGCGGGAGGGGAAGTCGGGTAAGGAGGAGGAGGAGGGTTGTTGTTGTTGGAATGGTTGGAAGGGAAGGGGATCTTGTCGGTATCGTTGTTGTTGTTGTCGTTGTTGTTGTTGTCGTTCTTGTCCGAAGCTCGTTTCGTTGGGGAACAAGAAGCAGAGCTCGTTCGTTCCTCTTCCTCTCGTCCCAAAAGCAAACTCGTCACCACCGTTCCAGCTTTACTCGAACTCGAAACCGAAAGCGAAGACGGTTTCCTCGTATGTCCTCCCTGTCCTGGTGCTTGGGACGACCTCGAACGAGAGAAGTTGGGAGGACGAGGACGGGGAGTGGAAGGTGTCTGATGAAGCATTTCCCGTTCTCGTTCTTCGTTGGTTGAAGGGAAGAAGAAGAAGAAGGAGGGGAGTGGGCACTGAGCTGTGTCTCGCCAGCTGAGGACGAGATAGAGAAAAGGGAAGGGGGGAGGCTGTTGTGGTTGGTTGGGAGCAAGAGGAGGGAAGGGAAGGGAGGAGGGAGTCTGGAAGGAACGCGCGTGATTGTCTGGACTTCGCTCGGATCGATCGAGGACTCCAGCTTTCTCTGTCTTTTGTTTTGTTTTTCTTTTTTCGCGAACTCAAGAAGACATCCCGCGCGTGCGTCGGCTCGTTTTTCCTCATATTGCGAAAGCAGAAGAAGGTTTTTTTTTTTTTCAACTTTCAGCCAAGATAAGAAGAAAAAAGACGCGTCCAAAATCTCAATCCTCGCTCCATCAAGACTGTTCCTCCCGCCCCTCCTCCCCTGCTCCTGCTCCTCCTCCCTCGTTCGTCGTCGTTGAAGTCGGAGCAGCAGCAGCGTTCCCCTCCCCCTCCTTCCTCTTCTGGATCTCCTCCCGAATGAACCCAAACAGTCTCGCCGCCTGATCCTTCGAGTCGTCCTGAGCGAGCGAGACCAGCTTGTCCAGGAGCTGCGATCAAAGGGAGGAGAGTTGGTTAAGGACTAGGACGGACGCGCACCCCGATCGTCGGGAACGAAACGAAAACGTCTTGGAAAGAAGACACGGGTGTGCCAAAAGGAGAGAGAGGGGGAGGGAGGGAGAAGGGGACGAACCTGTCCTTGAGCACGTTGGAGTTCCTCGAGGGATTTGGCGTAGCGTTCCGTCTGTTACGAGATAAGAGGGGAAGAGAGCGGGGTGAGCGAAACGAAGAGGGAGAAGGAGAGGGAGGAAGAGACGACGACGACGAAAAAAAGGAGGAGGAGGAGAGAGGAGAACGAACCTGGTTCTCCCTCTCCCTAGATTTCTGATCGGCTTCTTCTACTAGCCATCGAGCTCTGTACGACGAGGTCGAAAGATGCGATCCATCGAAGGTCAGCTCAGTCTTTCGACGGTTAAGAGCGAGAAGATGGAGAGAAGGGACTCACTCCTCCGACCTCGCCTTCGAAAGCAGAACCTCGAGCTCCTTGGATCTCAGCACCGCCTCGAACTGGGTTTCACGAAGCTCATACTGCCGAAGGACGGTTTTGAGGCGTTCTCGGACTCTGTTTGAAGGCAACCAAGGGGAGAGGAGAGTCGGTTCTGGAATCGAGACGCGTCGAGAAGAAGAGAAAGGAGACGTACACGCTCTCGAAGATGCTTTCCAGTTTGGCTTTGGCTCTGTGACAACGACACATAAAGGGTTTGAAGTGGTCAGCTTCAGCCTCCAGAAACGGCAACGCCAACGAAGCAGGAGCAGCGAACTCACCTCGTCTTCTCCTCCGCACTCCTCGACCCGCTCCCTCCTCCTCCTCCTCCTCCTCCCAGAACCAACGTCCCCAACGACGGACTCCCCGCCACCACCGTCGAAGCCGATGACACAGGCGTGTTGGATCCTCCTGCACCTCCTCCTCCACCTCCTCCTCCACCCTTCTTCTTCTTCTTCGACCCCCCTCCACCCAAAGGCGTCGCCAATCCAGCTGCCTCCTCCTCCTCCTTCGCCGCCAGAGCCGCCGCTTCCTCCTCCTCCTCCGCCTCCAGCAAAGCTCCCAGATCCCTAAACTCCACCGCCCAGATCTCATCCCTCTCCTCCAGACCAAGCTCGTCGGGCGTGCTCTCCTTCTCTATCACCGTCCCAGCGTGCGAGAAGACGAACTCGACGCCATCCGCGCCTGCTTTGGAAGGAGGAGGAGGAGGAGGTGCTTTGTGTTGCTGCTTCCCTTTGCCTTTGTTGTTGTGGTTGTTGTTCTGTGAGGAAGAGGCGATGGGGTGATGGGAGGAAGAAGGAAGAGGCGAGACGGTGGTAGCGAAGGTTTGGAACGCTCGTTCGAGGGGACGGTTTCGAAGGACTTTGACGAAGAGTTCTCCGTGAAGGATGGAGGAGATGCGAAGGGTTACGGCTGTTGAGGTGGAAGAGGCGGGGTTGGTGGTGATGGTGGTGGTGTTGGAGGAAGAGGAGGGTTGAGATGGAGGGGATGGAGAGGCGAGGGAGGAGATGGGCTGAGGGAGAGGGAAGGGTCGACCGGGTCGGGAACGGACTGAAGCGACTTCTTGTTTGATGGAGTCGATCTTCTGGGGAAGAAGCCGGATGATGGGAAGGGTGAGGGAGGGGAAGAGTCAGCGAAGAAAGGAAGTGTGGGAGGAGAGAGCCGAGGAGAAGAGGGAGGTGGAAACGAACTTCGGTACGAGCGGTAGCTACCAGATCGGAGAGCTTCTTGTTCTCGTCCTGGTGAAGTGAAGATGAAAGTCAGGTTCGGCTGGAATCTACGAGCAATCAGGAATGGATTGTGAGCTCACCTGAAGGCTTTTCATGTGCTGTTCGAACGCGAGGAAGGAGAGTCGAGAGGTCAGCTCGCACTACGAAACGCTGAGACCGCAAAAGAAGCTCGATTCAACTCACTCTCGTCAGATCCTTGACTTGAGAGTCGAGCTTCGTCTTTCCCTGAGTAGCCTTGGAGAGATTGAGCTTGGCGGCTTCCTGGAAAGGGCGAGCAAGAGAAGAGGTCGGAAGGACAAAGGTCAGCCAGCTCGCAGAAGGCGAAGACCGAGAGAGATCTCCTGCAGGTCGAGAGATAAGCAACGAACCTTCTCCTTCGAGAATCTAGATCTCTCCTGGATATGAACTCGTTCTTGACGTTTCATCTCTTGGAACTGAGGCGGAGAAGAAGGAGGAAAGGGAAGGAGGAGGAGGAGGAAGAAAGGTGAGCTCGACTCAAAACTCTCGAGACGGAGGAGAGTCACCCAGCTCCAAAAGCATGAACTCACGAGATCCATGTACTTGACTTCGAGCGAAACATGATCTGTAGCCTCCTTGACGGCTTTTCGAGCTTCGATGGCTACAAGAGGGGGGGGGGGGGGGGGCAGAAATGGGAGGATGGATTGATGAGCTCGAGCTCACCTTCTTCTCTTACCGATCCTTCCTTCTTCAGCCTGTCTCGCGAAGACAACATGGCTACTCACCACTCTTCTTCTCAGCTTGATCCTCTGCTGACTCTACTCCCTCCAGAGCGTTGATCCTGGCTTGGACGAGGTCGGCGTAGACTGCAGGATCGAGCTCCTTCTTTGTCGGTTTACCGTTCGTTCTCGAGGTCGCCAGAGCAGGAGCTGACGAGGACGACGAGACCGGAGCGTTCTGCTTGGTAGCAGCCATTTTGGAGGAAGATGGGGGAAGAGGCGAGCTGTTGTTGACGAGAGGAGAGGAAGTCGAGCGAGGGAGGGTCGTTCCTGAGGAGGTTGAGGAGGAGGAAGGAGGAGGAGGAGGGGGAGGAGGAAGGGGACTCGTAGGAGGAGGGCCGTTGGGAGGAGGAACGTCGGGTCGGGTCATAGAAAAAGAAGTGAGGATTCGAGTTGGGGTATCTGGAAGGCTGCTAGGCTGCTCTTGAAAAGAGATTCACTAGAGGTCCATCGGGTCGGAGGTGGTGTTGAAGGAAAGGGAGACGGAGCTCGTCCGAAATTCGAGAGGGTCGGGTTTTGGGCTCGACCTTTCAATCAACTACATTTCCCCTCCCAACGATCATCCTCTTCTATTCAAACTCTAATTCAGATGGTTCTCTTCAACTCTTCAGGACCTCTGGTTCAGCCAGATATGGCTCTCGACAACGTGAGCTTCCGTTCTTCCCTCCCTCGCCTCCTCATCGCCCCGCGCTGACCTCGCCTCTTTCCTTCCAGTTCCTCGAGAGCTTTTGGACTTCTAAAATGGAACTGGCAGAGTCTGCAAATCCTGATTCCAAGCCTCATGTCCTACCATTGGCGAGGGTCAAGAAAGTTATGCGAGAAGATGAAGACGTGCGATGATCTACGGTCCGTTTTCCTTGAACCTTGCGAAGACGAAGGCAAGGTGAGTTTTCTCTTTCCTTCTTCTACGTCTCGATCCTCCTCCTTTCTCAGGTCATCAAGCGGAGGAAAAGAGGCAACATTGTCCATCTTGGCTACGAAAAACTAAATCCAAATGTCCTGCGAACTGATCTCGACTAATGCAAGAGCGAAAACGTCGCTTCTCGATCCCGTCCAGCCATCAACGTTCTACCAGACCCAACCCTTGCTCTTCAGAGTAGCAATGGCAGCAGCAGCGATAAGAGAGTGAACCCGGGTAGTTGGGTGGATCTGAGAAACGTGAGAGGAGGAAGAACGTCAGCTTCGAGCGATGCGGGTGTTTGTCGACGCGACGCGTCGATTCTAATGTGTTCGTATCTCCTCCCTCCTTCTGGCTTCAGAAAGCGCTATCTTTCCAACCACCTGGTATGAGTACCCGAGCTGAACTCACCGTATCAAACCAGAACCTCTCCCTCTCGTTCTCGCAGAGAGTAAGAACGGGTGCGACCCCTTCGACGCTCACTCCCACAAGGCACTCGACTCCCAAGAAGTCAGGGTTGAATCCAAACTGCTCGGCGTTATCCTGAACGATCCTCCCGATTGTGAACAGGTCGGTGATAGCGGTGAAGGGGTGGTACTTGTCCTGGTCGAAGATCTGGAGGAGGGTTTGCTGGAGGGAGAGGGTGAAGGCTCCCAAGAACGCGGAAAGCTCTGGGTTGGCAGTGACGGGAGGGAAGTTGACCGAGAGATCTGAGAGCAGATAGAGGGAAAGAAGGGGAGCGATGAGGCGAGAGATCAGTCAACGGAAGATCCAAAGAGGGAGCGAAGAAAGACTTAGACAGGAAACAATCGAAAGAGGACGAGAAAAGAGTCAGAAACAGGGAAGCTGACCTTGGAGCTTGGAGGGTGAAAATGAGAATATGATTGGCACCTGCTCAAACGAAAAGACGAGAACATTGAGTTCTTGAACCAAAGGCAGAAAAAGGCGAGAGAGAGTGGACGCGACGCGACGGACGAACCTGCTTTCCTCAACTTGTGTACTCCTTGAGCGATGTCGTTGGCCGTATCGACGCCAGTGATGAGAGCTCCTCCCGACGGATCGTTCCCTCCCCTGAAGATGAATAGACAGAGTCAGCACTGCGGCGGGGAACAGGTGTGGGAAGAGGACGCACGAGAAAACGATGTGCAGCGACGTGTGAATCCGATCCTTGGCCACCGGATCTTCGAGGTAGGAATCAATCTGCTCGAGAGTGGAAGGAACATGAAGCTGAACGGCGTTGAGAATCGAGGGAGCCCTGTCGTTGTTCGTCGTTGAACCGGCGACAGCTGAGGAGATAGGACGCGGGTCAGTTTCGAGCGATATGCAGGAGAAACAGACGGCAAGACGAACCGAAGTTGTGAAGAGGGACAGCGAGTCTCTCAGAGAGGAGAGCAGAGTAAACAGGTCCATTCGAGAAGGAGTTGTTTTTGTAGAACTGGGGAGGTGCGGGAAAAAGCGAGTCAATCGACAGCTTCGTTCGTGCCTGCCATCGTGCAACATCAACCCAAATCTCGATGCCTAGTCTTCTCAAGAAACTAGATCAAAGCTTTGAGGTACGAAAAAAAAAAAAAAGTCACCTCAGCTGGAGGAAGAACGCCGTTCGTGAGCTTGAAGGCGTTGCCGTCGTCCGTCAGGGAATCGCCAAACGCGACGAGCTTGTCGAAACCAGCTTTGAAGATCCCTGGACCCTCCCCAAATACGAATTCAGAGCCATTTTTGGAATTGGGGAAGGAACGAGAAAAGAGATCCGTTGGAAAAGCGGACGCGCTGGCCAAAAGAAGCGACGTGAAGGAAAGGGCAGCGAAGAGAAGCATGCTGGAGGAAGCAGGAGGAGATAGTTGGAAGAAACTTGAGGAAGTGAGGTGGTGGTTGAGGGGTAAAGCGCAACCAGAAGAGAGGAAAGAGCTAACGAAGGAGGACTGCTTCGAGCTCGGATGATGCGGGCTCGTCCCTGTTCCCACAGCCTGAGGAGAGGCGGCTTCAGCAGGAGAAAGAGCAAGAACGCACAGGGGACTTTCCATGAACACCCGTACGGAGTCTTGGCATCCCAAAGCATGCCGAAAGAGCCGACGGATGGGATAAACTCGAGTTGGAACGCGTCGTGCATCGCGTTTCTGAGCATTCGAGCGGTCACTTCATGCTGATCTGCTGAGATCTGGGACACTGGATGAGAGAGAAGAGAACACAGTGCACATCGCATCCGGGCCTCGCTCCCTTCCCCTTCTCGTCCTCACCAAACCAAGTCAAAACCTTCGACCTCTCCTTTCGCTCCCTCTCCCAGTCCGCCCACTACGACTCTCCAACCCCCGCTCTTGACTTCCGAGCTCTCTACCAGCTGAGTGACCTTCAAGACCGAGCACTTCTTGACCGCAGAAGTCGACCATTTCCTCTCCTCCTTGAGCTCCATCGAAGGCGAAACGATCCAGAGTGTGAGGTTTCCGAGGTGCGAAACGGTGAGGAGTCTGAGCTTTCCGTCGTGCTTGGTTGATGATGACGAAGCGGTCGGAGGAAGCGAGAGGAAAGCTCTGTATTCAGAGAAGAATAAAAAAAGCTTGAGCATCAGCCGTCGTCGCGTCGTCGTTCTCGTTCAAAGCGGAGCACTCACACTCCCTCAACAGGCCCCATTCCAACAACCCATCTCTTCAATCCTCCCTCGTCCAATCCTCTCCACCTCCCCTTCACCCTCTTCTTCCTATCCTTCTCGCTCTCGCCGCCTCGAAGAGGAGCTCCCGGCGACGGCGAGGAGGAAAGCCAAACCATTCCGTCCGCTGTTCCAATACAGATGATAGGCTCCGAGGTAAGAGGATGGAGAATCGCGTCGAAGGATTGAGGGAAAGAGGGCGACATGGAGAGCGAGGGAGGTTCGGGTTCGGAGGAAGGGTCGGAGGAGGGAGGTGCGGGAGGAGGAGGATCTGAGGAAGAGAAGAAGCAAAGCACGGGGAACAGAGATACGTTAGTCAAATACCGTATGTATTCAGATGAGGTTGGAGTAAGGACTTACGAAGCCAGAAGGTCGAGAGAAGCGATCCGGTCGACGACCAAAGACGCGTCGAGGTGTCGTATCCCGTCGAAACCACTGAGGCAAGGAGAGTGAGTCTGATGAGCCAATGCTCAAGGGCAGTACAGAAACCGGAAGTAAGCAGACTTACGATCTGATCTAGAGGGCAGGAACGAGATCGATCCGGCGAGCTGCAGAAAGTCGCGACGAGAAACAAAAGTTAGGCGAGGCGAGGGAAGAAGAGACGAGGGAAGAGCTACGAACACTGGTATGCTTTCCCTTCATCCATGTTTTGATTCCCGTTCGAAGGTCGACTAGTAAGGAGAAGCAGAAAGGAGAGCCAGATCAGACGGAGGGGTCGACGGGCAGAGAGGAAGACGAACTCACCGACTCCCATCCTTCCCTCGTCTCCGCACCAGCCCAAAGTGTTGCCGTCTTCGCTGAGAGTGAGATCGTTGATGTCGTCCCCAGCGAGAGAGATTGAGCGAACAACTGCTGTAGCGAAGGTCCGAAGGAAAGGAGTAGGATCGAGGTTGACGAGGTGGATCTGGACGAGGAGAGGAGAGAAAGGTTGATCAGTTCACACTCTTCTCTCGGAAGCAGGAACCGTGGAAGAAGGCGAGCAGCTCGAAAGAGGTTGTACTCACATCTTGGCCACACGCGAACCATACGTTCCCCCATCCTTCTCCTTCGGCTGAAGAGCCAGCGAAGACAATCGAGGCGACCTCGGAGGGCAGACCAACGATAGCTGAGAGAGGACGTTGAAGGTTGGAGATAGAGTGAAGTCGAAGAGAGTGATCCTCTGTTCGAGTGAAAAAGTGGGAAGAGCAGAAGTTCAGCACGACGCGCTCGAGACGTGAGCTCGGAACGAAAGGAGGGGGAAAGGAAGGAAGGAAAGCTCGAGCTCACCTGAGGCCGTGAGAAGGATGTCTTTCGACTGAGGATGGAAAGCCATAGAGGTCACCTCTGCTGGAAGGGACTTGAAGGTGCCCAAGGACTTGACCTTGACCTTGAAGTTGGAAGATTTGCTCATCTTGAAAAGGCGAAGTCGTGGTCGTCGAGAGGGAGAAAGAAGGGCAGTCAATCAATCTTTCGAGCTCTGTTCTCCTTCCCCCAAACCTCGACCCTCTCCTTCTCGACCGATATCGACGACCTCGGCTCTTCAGTCCTTCTTCTTCCTTCCCGCATCGACCAGACCTAGTCGCACATGCTCCTCAGGGGAGCAGCTTTATCCAAGGGGAAGGGGAGAGCTGCAGCAGGTCTCGGGCAAGGACGGGCAGCTGCGACGGTCGTGAGTTCACACCACTTTTGCTGCCTTCGTCTATCCTTTAGAGCGAGTCAAAGGCTACCACGAGGAGGCTGGGACTCAACGTATCGCTACTCTTGAAGTACAGCGTTTTTCTGACCTTTCTTCCTTCTGATCTTTGGCATCTCCTCCGTCTCCCCTCCTCCTTCCAGCTTGCGACTCGCCAACTCCATGCCTCTCCTCGTCGACTGGATAAGGACCAGCAGGACGACTTTGAGCTCGATCAGAACGTGAGTAAAAATCCTCACAAATCCGTCTCCTCTTCTCTTTGCTCAAGGCTTGTATCGAGAGCACAGAAAGGCGAGGGAAGGAAGCACGAGCTCGCCGCGCCTATCTCCTTCCCGAGCTCTTTCTTGTTGCCTTTTCGCCTGCTTTCTTGCTCTCTGTGGAAGATCTACAAGACTCGGAGATCTCTGCTGCAGTAGTCTACTCGAACAGTCGCTGACCTTATCGCTTTTCTTCTGTTCTGACGCCTCAGGACTTCATCCTTTCCATCCTCAACGCCAATCCCTCCCTCCGTGACTCTCGTTCCTACCTCGCCTCCTTCGGATCCTTACCCCCTTCCAAAACACCCAAAACGGAATCCTCGTCTTCCAAAGATACCAAACCAACCACGAACGCTCTCGTCTCCTCCCTCCTCAACCCAGCTCGTCCTCATACCGCCCTCGTCAAAATCCAGGGACCCTTCACGGACCGTCAACTCGACGCTATCTGCAGAGGAATGGTCTACCTTCAGAAGCTCGGACTCGTCTCAGTCATCGTCGTGGATCGAGACGACTGGGGACCAGACCAGATCAAGACGAGGGAAGCTCGGGAGGAGGCTTTGAGGGAGATGGAGAGAGTCGTCGACGTCCTCGTTCGGCTAGGTTCGGAGGCGAGACCAATTCTGCAGACGCCTGTTTGGATTGGAGAAGATGGGGAGATGAGGGTGGATAGGGAGGAGTTGGAGGGAGTCACCGAGGCTGTCAGGGCTGGAGAGATTCCCGTGCTACCGCCGTTGGCGATGGAGGTGACCGAGGGAGGAGGTCTGCGAGTGTCGAGGGTGGACGCGAACGGAGTGGTCAAGGCTCTAGTAGTGGCGATGGTTCAAGCTGGAAAGGAGTCGAAGCAGGCCGAACTGGATTTTCTAGCAACGGAGGACGCTCTCCCAAGTTCGGCAGGAACGGAACTCGCTACTTCGTCGGACGACGCGTCGGAGGATTCCTCCTCTCCTCTCCCTCTCCCAATCCCTCTCAAATCCTCAACTACCCTCCTAGCTCTATCACGACCTCTCGATCTCACTCCCTTCCGCCTCATGATCATCAACCGCGAAGGTGGAATCCCTTCCTACGCTCGATCAGGTCTCCCTCATCTCACCATCAACCTCTCCTCCGAATACAACTTCATCAACTCGACCTTCCTCCCCTCCTGGTCCCTCACCCACCCAACCTCCCTTCGGAACCTCCAACTTTCCCAATCCTGTCTCACCCTCATGCCTCGATCCTCCTCAGCCCTCATCGTCTCCCATCGTTCCCCTCGGTCTCTCATCGCCAACCTCATCACCAACAAACCCGCTCACTCTCCTTCACTACCGCACGCTCTACTCGATTCAACGGGGAGGTTAACGAAGGACACGCCGACGTTGATTCGGAAAGGACTGGAGCTCAAGATCGTCAGGAAGGTCGGGGAGTTTGATCAGAAGAAGATGACGAGGTTGCTGGAGGAGAGCTTTGGGAGGAAGTTGGACGAGGAGAGGTTCTACGGGAGGTTGGAGAAACACCTCGACTTCGTCATTGTCGCAGGAGACTACGCCGGAGCCGCTATCGTCACGAACGAGTGGGAAGCAGAGGAGGAGGAAGGGTCCGACTTCATCGACGCGTCGCCGTCTTCATCCTCACCTTCGCCCCCTTCACCCCAAACTCCTCCTCCAACCCGACCCACTCCCGTCTGCTACCTCGACAAGTTCGCCGTCCTTCCCTCTCACCAAGGTGACGGGACCGTCGATTTCCTCTGGTCAGCACTCCGAGACGAATCCTTCGGTTCAGCCCTCCCCTCCGCTCTCAACTCCACTCCAGGATCCATCGCCGGAACCGTTCCAGCCTCGGGAGGACGGGATCTCGTCTGGCGTTCGAGGTCGGACAACCCCGTCAACAAGTGGTACTTCGAACGAAGCAACGGGTTCATCAGGTTGGGAGGGCAGGGAGGGAAGTTCAAGTTGTTTTGGTGCGATCGGGAGGAGGCGAGAGGTGGAGAGGAAGAGGATGGAACCGACGAGTCAGATGGGTTCGAGGTTGGAGGAGGTCCTAGGCGTCCGAGGGAAGAAGAGGGACTGTTGGGCCAGAGGAAGGAGGAGATTGGGAGGTTGGGGAGGTGGGAGAGAGTCGTCGAGCCCATCCCTTCCGCTTGGGCGTACTGAGGGAGGGACGGAGCTTTTTACGACCAATTTTTACACTACAATAGATACAACGAATGATGACCTACATTGGAGAGTGGAAAAGGTTCGCCGTTGTTGACTTTTGCGGTCGTCGCGTGAAATCAAAAGAGAGTCGCGTTGTTGCCGTTTTGCTTTCTCTCCAACGACCTTCACCTCCTCCCCTCCCTTCCTTCTTCAAAACGATGGTCAACCTCCAATACGCTATCCCCTCGGCTCATTCTTCCAACCCAGCCTACCTCGGACCCCGTTCTTCCCTCCAGTCTCCCGAACCCGAAACCTCTTCCTCTCAACTCTGCATACCAGGACGATTGAGAGCGGCAGCTGCTGCAGCGCCAGAATGGTCGGACCTGGGAGACGAGGAAGGATTCGAGAACGACGATGGGTGGAGACCTCATTTGAATCCTCATCCAACAGAGAACCAGAGGGCTAGGGCTGTGAGGTACTATACTACGAGAGGGATGAACGAGGTGGACGCCAACGAGAGCTTTAACGCGCTCATCATGGAAGCCGAGTATGTTGTTGAAGACGAGGAGGAGGAAGAGGAGGACGGAGCGACTCCTAGGCAGAGGAGGGTGGAACAGAACGGGGACGAGGAGATGTACGAGGAGCAGCAGGAGGAGGAGGAAGAAGAAGAGGAGGAGATAGAGGAGGTGAGTCTCGTCGACACGAGGGAGAGGAAGGGGAGGGAGGAAGGAGGGGAGGGTGGTGAGCTCGCGGGAAGGAAGCCAACTTGACGCCTTCTCCTTTATCTCTTTTCGAAGGTCAACTTCGTCGACGAGATGCCTGGGAGGACGGACGAGGAACGAGCTCAGCTGAACGAGGAGATGGGAGACCTCGAGGAGACGGTCAAGGGTCTGGCAGAGGATTACCTACTCGTCGACCGTTTGGGAGAAGGTCAGTTCGATTCCCTGCCTTCCTTCCCTCCTCCCGCCCTTCCTCACCACCTTTCTACGCTCTCCACACCCTTCAAACTCTCATAGGAACCTTCTCATCCGTCTACAAAGCCATCGACCTCAAAAACTCCGACTACAACAACTCCCTCTGGCTCAATCCTTCCTCTGAATCCGACGACGAGGGAGCTGGTCCTTCGACGAGAAGGAAGGTTCAGCCCAAGGTCTACGTCGCCATCAAGAGGATCTACGTCACGTCGAGTCCATCACGGATAGAGAACGAGATCTCGATCTTGGAGGATCTGAGGTTCGTCTCTTTGCCCTTCTTCGGCTGCTTCCTTCAGCCTGTGCCTGAGTCGGTCGAGCTTCGAGCTGGGACGGACGCGAGGGCTGACCTCTTCCTTCCTTTTCTTTCTTCCTGATCTTCAACAGAGGATGCACCAACATCTCCCAAGTCATTACAGCTTTCCGTTACGAGGATCAGATCCTCGTCGTCATGCCTTTCCATTGCAACGACGATTTCCGAGTGAGTTCAGCCCTCGTCTCTCTCCCTCCCTGCCCTCTCTCGTTCCTTCGAGAATCATGAGCTCATCTTCATCTTCTCTTCTCCTCCACAGAATTACTACCGCCACCTGTCGATTACAAGCCTCCGTTCCTACTTCCGAGAGCTCTTCCGAGCGCTTCGAGCAACCCACGCTCGAGGGATCCTTCATCGGGACGTCAAGCCAGCCAACTTTCTCTTCGACGAGTCGGATGGGTCAGGGATCCTCGTAGACTTTGGACTCGCTCAGGTATGCTTCCATCTTACTTTTTGGTCCCTTGATGTTTCAGTCTGTAGACGACGAGGCTGACACGTCTCCCTTGCCTCCTCTCCCTTCCTCAGCGATACACACCTCCTCCTCCCCACTCCGCAAAATGTCAACACGGTCCTGCATCTTGGGAGTATCCTCACGGGAAAAGGGAGCAGACGAGGGTTACGAGGACGGTTGAACAAGCTGTTTACGAGGCGAGAAAGAGGTCGAAGCTGCCGGCGGATCGAGTCGGATTCCCTCACGACGACAAGCGGTGAGTTTTTCGGTCTCAGCGAGAAATGTCGTTCTCACAAGCTGACTGAACGTTCCCTTCTTTCCCAGCCCGAGCGTCAAGGCCAACCGTGCAGGAACGAGAGGTTTCCGAGCTCCGGAGGTGTTGTTGAAGTGTCCTGATCAGAGCGTCGGTTCGTCGCGTCTCTCTCCTCCGTCATTTCGCTTCGACGCGATCGAGACTGATCTGGGACGTCCTTTTGCCGCAGCCATCGACATCTGGTCCGCTGGAATCATCCTCCTCTCGATCCTTACTCGCAAATTCCCCATCTTCAACTCGAACGACGACACGGAAGCTTTGATGGAGATTTCTGCCATCTTTGGGAAGACGAAGATGGACAAGTGTGCTTCTATCCACAGTACGTCTTTCTTACTCCTCCTCTTCCTTTCTGCCTTACGACGACTCGCCTGACGCGTCGTTTCCCTCCGTCAGATCGAACCCTCATCTCCAACGTCCCCGCTCTCGACCACGCCGGTCACAACCTCGAATCCATCATCCTCACCGCCAACCCCTACCTCTACTCCAACCACAGTCCCGACGACACTCTTCAAGAACACGAGCAAGGAATCGCCGAAGCCTTGGATCTCCTCAAACACATCCTCGCTCTCGATCCCTGCAAACGATACACCGCCGGTCAAGCTTTGGAGCACGAGTTCTTGGCGGAGGAGGGCGTAGATCCTGACTTCGATGGACCTCGAGGACCTGGGATGGCTGTTTGTGCGGAGGGACACAAGTTGAACGACGATGGATCTCGTGAGGCTTTCTTACGCTTCCTCCGAACAAGACGCGTCGCTGACTTAATTCCGCTTCCGGTACTTCCCTCTCTCAGATTGGGTCATCGTTGACGGTCAGGAGCATGAAGTCGGATACGGAGAGGGGATCGGTTTTGGAGAGGAACGTGAGTACAGACCTACCGCGGAGAGAGAGAGTCGAGGTCGACCTGACCTTTCTCCTCCCTTCTCTCTCTCCTTCACAGCCTGCCCGATTCACAGCGTCCGAGACTGGCGTAAACCTGGCACTTACGAGTAGATCCTTTCTCTCGATCTCTTGCTTTCCTTCATGGTTCCTTGCATATTTCTCTCTCGCGACGCTTCCCTTGGCCACGATCCCTACGATTTTTCTCTCACCCAACTTTTCACGCGCATCCCCAGTCTCGTACCACACGTTTTCATTATCGCATATCTCTGCTTGTTTCGTTCCTTCCTGACTCGTTGGAGAATTCTTGATTCATTCATCATCATCAATCGGAGCCGCAGATTCGAGCGAGCTCAGCCAGACTCCCTCTCTCTCTCCTCTTACACCCACCGCCCACCCGCCCTCCCCCCTTTCTTTTCTCACTTTCCCTTCCCTCGGCCATGTCGACGAAGAAGTTCCAATCCCAATCCAACGTTCGGTCGATATGTGTGATAGCTCACGTTGACGTTCGTTTCGTCTCCTTCCTCCCCCCTCCCTCCTCCTCCTCCTTCCCTCCCTCACCTTCTCGAAGCTGACTTTCCTTCTTCGCTCCTTCACAGCACGGCAAGACATCTTACTGCGACTCTCTTCTTTCTGCCAACAACATCATCTCATCTCGACTCGCCGGCAGTCTGCGATATCTCGACAGCAGAGAGGATGAGGTCGAGCGAGGAATCACGATGGAGAGTTCAGCCGTCAGTTTGGGTTTCAAGATGCTCAGGAAGACCAAGGAAGGAGAGGTCGTTCCTCAGGACTTTATGATCAACGTGAGTGGAAATGCCAGTCTTTCAGAGATGCTCAGGGTCCGCTGAGGCGACTCGACGGGAAGTCGAAGGAAAGTCGAAGCTGATTGATCCCTCTCCTCCTCCTTCCTTCTTGTCCTCAGCTCATCGACACCCCTGGACACGTCGATTTCTCAAGTGAAGTCTCAACAGCTTCTCGTCTATGTGACGGAGCTCTTGTTCTCGTCGACTCTGTTGAGGGAGTCTGCACTCAGGTGAGCTCGACCCTTTTCCCTCTTCCTTTCTCAGCCCTGGTCCAAAATCTCGAGCTCACCTCCTCTTCCTCCCTTCCCCTCCTTCTCAGACCATCACCGTCCTTCGTCAAGCCTGGCTCGACAAGCTTCGACCCATTCTCGTCATCAACAAACTCGATCGTCTCATCACCGAACTTAAACTCTCCCCTTCCGAAGCCTACCACCATCTCTCCCAGCTCATCGAAGGAGTCAACGCCATCATGGGAGGCTTCTACGCGTCCGACCGAATGGAGGACGATCTTCGTTGGAGGGAAGCTCGAGAGAAGCGAATGGAGGCTCGACGAGAAGCTGCGGCTGGAGAGGTTGAAGCTGGAGCTGGTGGAGACGACGAGGAGGAAGGGCACGAGTTCGAGGAGAAGGACGACGAGGACATCTACTTCGCTCCCGAACGAGGAAACGTCATCTTCGCCAGTGCGATTGATGGTTGGGCTTTCAGGGTTGGAAAGTTTGCTCAGCTTTACGCTGAGAAGCTCAAGATCTCGGAGCCCAAGTTGAGGAGGGTGCTTTGGGGAGATTTCTACCTGGATCCGAAGACGAAGAGGGTTGTCAGTCATCGGAAGTTGGCTGGGAGGTCGTTGAAGCCTATGTTCGTCCAGTTCGTGCTGGAGAACATCTGGAGGGTGTACGAGGCTACCATGTTGAACCAGTGAGTCCTTGTTTTCAACTCTATCAATCGTTCGAGGCGAATCGGAGGAGCTGAGACGCGTCGTGCTTTCCCTCTTTCCAGCAACTCGGACAAGATCGACAAGATCGTTGCTTCCCTCGGAGTCAAGCTTCATCCTCGAGATCTCAGGACCAAGGATCACCGAACACTGCTCAACCTTATCATGTCCCAGTGGCTCCCTCTTTCCACCACCACCTTCCAAACCGTCGTCGAAATCATCCCTCCTCCTCAGATCGCCCAAGCTCTTCGAGTCCCCAAGATGCTCCATCCCGACTCCTACTCCAACGCTTCCTCCCAACTTCCTACCTCCAAACTCGAACGAGATCTCTACTCCTGCGACCCAAGCGAGGAATCCAACGTCGTCGTCTACGTCTCAAAGATGTTCGCCATCAAGAAGAGCGAGCTCCCCGAGAATCGCGTCCGACTCGTTACCGCTGAGGACATGCGAGAGCAGGGCAGGATCGAGAGGGAACGACGAGCCGAGGAGAGGAGACGCGAGATCGAACTGGACAGGGAAGGGTTGATTGGATTGGGAGCAGACGGGAAGACGGCACCTGCAGGACAAAAGTCTGGTCCCAATGGAGTTCCGATTCCCAAGGACGACGAGGACGAAACTCCCACTCTCACCTTCGTCTCTGGAGCTCAACCCGTCAAAGCTTCTCCTCCAACACCCGAACCTACTCCCGAACCCTCCTCAACCTCCGACGAAGCTCTCATCGGCTTCGCTCGTCTCTACTCTGGAACCCTCAAGCTCAACACCACCCTCCACTGCCTCCTCCCCAAATACGACACCACCCTCCCTCCTTCGCATCCTCGAAACGTCAAGTACGTCACCTCCGTCAAGCTCACGAGTCTCTACATGATGATGGGAAGAGATCTCGTCGCTGTGGATACCGTGCCGGCTGGAAACGTCTTCGCTGTGGGAGGACTGGAAGGGAAGGTCTGGAGGAACGCGACGCTGTGTGCCCTGAGCTCAAAGGGAGCGGTTGTAGGGGAGGATCAGGAGGAGTTGAAGGCCGGGTTGGTGAACTTGGCCGGAGTTATCATGACTGTGAGTCTTCTTCGTTCGTCGAGGGAGTCGGGAGGAAGAAGGGACGGTGCTTACTTCGACGCGTCTCTTCTTCGTTCAGTCGCCTCCCATCGTTCGAGTCGCTCTGGAGCCCAAGAACCCTGGTACGTGACCTCATCACCTTTCCTCCTTCGAACCATCACTGATTTTACATATCCCTCTCGTCTCTACAGCCGACCTTCCCAAGCTCGTCGAGGGTCTTCGTCTTCTCAACCAGGCCGATCCTTGCGTCGAGACTCTCGTTCAGGAGACTGGAGAGCACGTTATCTTGACTGCTGGAGAGCTTCATCTCGAGGTACGTTCGATTCCATCTCAGTTCATAGCACAGATACTGACGACTCTCCTTTCCTTTCTCCTCTACAGCGATGCCTCAAGGATCTTCGAGAACGATTCGCCAAGATCGAGATCCAGGCTTCGAAGCCCATCGTTCCTTTCCGAGAGACCGCCGTCAAAGGTGTCGGTGAGTACTCAGCCTTCCTTCTCAGCAGTCGAATCAAAGCTGACTCCTCTTTTCTCTCTCAAGACATGGCTCCCACCAAAACCAAGGACGCACCTCGAGGCACGATCCTCGGCTCCAGCACCAACTCCCTCGTCAACTTCACCATCCGAGCCGTCCCTCTCCCTCTCAAAATCACTTCCTTCCTCCAAGCCAACACTGCTACCATGCGACGAATCCAGTCGGATCGTCGAGGAGCTCGAGTCTCCGTCGAGGACGACGATTCGTCTCTCGATCAGGTCGCGTCGAAGCAGCTCACGACCGCTGGAGGAGGAGAGGAGGACGGAGCGAAGGAAGTCAAGGCTGAGGAGTTCTGGCCTGCGTTGGAGAAGATCTGTGAGGAGTGTGGAAGGGATTGGGTTGGGATGGCGGAGAGGGTTTGGGCGTTTGGACCGAAAAGGGTTGGGCCTAACTTGTTGATTGATCGACCGAACGGGACCGTCAAGTCGTGAGTTTTCCTTTCTCCTTCTCTCGTTCGGGAAATCAGTCTAACGTTTCGTCTTCCACAGGTTGCGACAACGATACGAGGCCTCTCTCGAGCACCCGTCGACTGGAGAACCCTCGACCATCGACGCGTCGGCACCCTCGGACGCTCACGACGACCACGCTCGAATGCTTAGAGACTTTGACGACAGCATCGAGAACGGATTCCAGATCGCTACCTTCCAAGGACCTCTTTGCGGAGAACCCGTCGTCGGAATGGCCTACTTCGTCGAGAAGGTCGACGTTGGAACTTCGGAGGACAAGGACGATCGTGAGCCTTCCCCTTTTCTCCCCCCTTTCCCTCGACTCACTGTCTCGTCCTGACCTTCCCTCCGTCTCCTCAGTCCGTTCGAAACTCGCCCAAGCCACCGGATCCCTCATCTCCGCCGTCAAGGACGCCTGCCGAGCTGGTTTGCTCGACTGGTCGCCTCGAATCATGCTCGCCATGTACACGTCCGACATTCAGACTTCGAGTGAGTCTCCCTCTCCCCTCCTCTCCCTCTTCCAACCTCTCTCTCTGACGCTCTTCTTGACTTCTTTTTGCAGCCGAGGTCCTCGGAAAGGTCTACGGAGTCGTCTCTCGAAGGAGTGGGAAGATCGTGTCGGAGGAGATCAAGGAGGGCACGTCGTTCTTCACCATTCGAGCGCTGCTGCCTGTGATTGAGAGTTTCGGGTTCGCTGATGGTGAGTGAAGGTTCCCTCCTTTTCCTTTCTTTCGTCGATGTCTGTTGTGGGAAGGACTCGTTGTCTGATCTCTTTTCCGTGTTTCGCAGACATCCGGAAACGATCCTCGGGAGCCGCTAGTCCTCAACTCGTCTTCAGCGGGTGAGTCTACCTCTTTATCACCTTTCCGCCTCGTCCTACAATTAACCATCGATCATTTTTTTTCTTCCTTCCAGCTACGAAATGCTCGATCAAGACCCCTACTGGGTCCCAACGACGGGTTCGTTCTTCGTCCTCCCCCTCCCCCTGTTCCCTCCTTTTTCAACCCCCCTTTCTTCTCATCGCTCTGACCCCTCCCCCCCTCCCTCTTCCTTCCCGCCCCCCAACAGTCGAAGAGCTAGAAGACCTCGGAACGTTCGCCGAGCGAGCCAACGTCGCCAAAGTCTACGTCGACGGGGTGAGGAAGAGGAAAGGGATGTTTGTTGAGCAGAAGATTGTGGCGTTTGCTGAGAAGCAGAGGACGAGGAAGTTCTAGACTTTAGATTAGATTAGATTCGCAAACCGTCTTGGTTGTTCTACTCACCATCTATCACTGTACGAAACGAGTTTTGAACACGAGAGAAAGGCGAATAAAACAACAAAAAAAAAAAAAAAAAAGTCGCGTCGGGTCAACGCGAATTGATCAGCTCCTCGCCCCTCGCTCTCTCTCTTCTTGTTTCCTCCCAACGACCACCCAACTCCATCCCTTTCTCCCCCCTTTCTCTCTCCCACCGGGAGCTCCTCCCTCCAACGATGCCCTCCAACCCGTCCCTCCTCGAAGCCGGCCAGACCCTCTCCCTCTTCGCTACCTCGCACTTCGTCCCCGCCATGGACGCTTCCAAAGCCGTTCCTTCGTACCTCGTTCTCGTCCAGGAACTGCTCATGTTTGGAGAGAAACTCAAGATGAAGGGTTTAGCTTTGGAGGAGGTGGATGCAGATTCTGAGTCCGAGGAGGAGGAGGAGGAAGAGGGGATGGAGGGTGTGCTGGAGGAGGAGGAGGAGGAAGAAGAAGAAGAGGAGACGACGGAGGAGGACGAGGCAAGACCTCCATCGAAGACGAGAGAGGAGAAGGAGCAGGAAGCTAGGCTTGAGAAGTTGAGGAAGGAGATGATTGGATGGAGGAAAGGAAGGAGGGTTAGTGATTTTGCAGAGGTGAGCTCGAGCTCGAGTCGTTTCCTTCCCTTCCCTTCGTTTCGTTTCATTTGGAGCTCGTTCCCTCTCCCTTTCTGACCTCCCTTTCTCTTCTTTCTTTTTTTCTTCTTCTCTTTGCACTCCCTATGTGCTTGGAACGTCCCAGCCCCCTCTAGACTGGGTCCAACCTCCACCGAAACCTCGTCTCTCCCTTCCCATGCCTTCAACCTCCAACTCCAACTGCAATCGTTCCAAACCAGCTCGCACCTCTTCCTCCTCCACCAACCCCAAACCTTTCCAAACCACCACAGAACCCAACGTCTTCAATCCCAACCCTCACCCACCTTCCTCCTCCTCAACCTCCTCTTCCTCTGCTGGACCGGGACCGCGCTCGAAGAAGAAGAAGCGCAAGTCGAGCAAGGGAAAGGGAAACGTGAAGATGGACGAAGGAGGAGGGAAGGAAGGAGAGTTCATTAGGAAACTGAGGAGGGTGTCCAGTCAGCGGAAGGGATTGGCTGGTGGTAGCGAGGATTCGGACGAGGATCTTTGAATGGAGGGGAGGGATAAAAAAGGGGTGCAGTGGTGGTGGAAACTCGCTGGTTCGAGTGTTTCGTTTCCGTTTTGCTTTTTTTTTTTTTTTGAACGTCTTTTGAACGATTTTTGCTTTTCGCCCTCTCTCTACTATGGGGGTTGATCCATTGCCTGAATTCTCTTGCTTTCGTCTGGGAATTGGAAGTGGCGAGGGAACGCGACGCGACTCGACTCGACGCGTCTCCTCCCTCCCTCTCCCTCTCTTTCCCTCTCTCAAGAAAAAAACCAACAGCCCAAAAAAAAGACCAGACCCTTCGTTCTCATCAACAGGAATAACCTACGTCAAATCGTATTCGTATACAATATTCCATCGTCGCCCCCCCCATCCATTTCCTCCGAGCCCTAAACTAGACACCATAAAGCAAAAGCAAAAGCAACCCACCCTCTCTACCTCCCTTCGACCGCCTTCTCCACCCCGTCTCCCATCCCTTCCTTCCCACCGACCATGTCCCACTCGGAATCGTTCGAAGCGGCACTGCTGCTGCTGTCCGACCCTTTCCCTTTCGCTTTCACCGCACCGGACGCGGACGCGGACGCGGACGGCGAAGACGAAGCGGACTGGATGTTGGAAAGCGTAGGGATCGTCGTCGGTCCTGGAACGACCGTCGACAGCAGAGTTGGTGGTGGAGGAGGAGGAGGAGGAGAGATCACAATCTCCGGCTGCTGCCTCAACGGCGTCGACGTCCCACTCGCACTCGCACTCGCACTCCCCTCTCCCTCCCCTCCACCACCCCCACCCCCAATCGGATCCCAAGCCAACTGCTCCTCACTCCTACTCAACCTCCTCTTCCTCTCCTCCCTTCTCGTCCCTCCCACCCCGAACGCCCTCCCCAACTTCTTCGGCCCTTGCATCTTGATGAACCCGAACCCAAGCAGGATGAGCACGTCCCCGTAGAACAGGGTTCGTTTGAAGAACTTGAGGCAGGAGGACAGGTCGAGGAGGAGGAAGGAGGAAGCGAGGTAGTTGAGCGTGAGTTGGACAAAGAGCCAGCCGAGGAGGTCGTACAGACGTTTGAGGAGGTCTTGGAGGAGCGAGGGGTGGGGCGTGGCCGTGGGCGTGGGTGGGGAGGAGGGAGTGGAAGAAGGGGTCGGTTTGGGAGGTGTTGAGGAGGAGGAGGTTGGGTGGGGATGAGGGTGAGGGTGAGGGGTGGTGAGGAGGAGAGGTCGAACGTTTCGACGGAACTGTTTGGCGAGCGCGGTGAGGATGCCGCCGTGGACGAAAGCGACTGGTGAGAACAGAACGACGCGTACGAGTCAGCTACGTGGACGAGGAAGATCGAGGTGAACTGAGGGGAAAGCGTACTGTAGTATCCAGGTTGAGTTCCGTGCTTGCGAGAAACGAAGGAAAGCAGACGCGTTAGATTTCGATTTGGACGAACGCGCGAGGAAAGGTTTGAACTCACCCAGAAAGCCGAAGTGAGGAAGGTGATCATGCTGCTCTTGAAGCCAGGCTTCTTTCCCTTGGGCGTCACCCTCTTGTAGACGCATTCTCGGAGCCAGACTGAACGCGGAAAGGGGAAGCAGACGAGATCAGATCTCCTTCGTCCGACCGCTGAACGCAGAAGAACCAGTTCTGACTCACCACTCGTTCGCACTATGAGCCAATACAGAGAAAGAACAAAGTCAAATGCTGCTCATCGAGTCGAAGAAAAAAGGAAAAGACGAGCGAGGACTCACTGTTCCAATTATCAAACAAAACCTTGTAGTTCTCGGCCGTCTCGATCCTGAGAACGTCTACGTTTCTACATCTGTTCCATCGAGTCCTCCCAGTGACGCTGTCGTAGCCGTTGAATCCGAGACCACAGAGAATGATGGCTCCCTGTCGCATCCAACAACGAAACGAGAAGGTCAGTCTCGACGCGTCTCGGTGTCCCTCTTCTCTCCTTGAGCGAACGAGATGAAGAGTAAACTCACCTCCGTCAGCTCCCAAACAGCGTAGTACTTGGTTCGAGCCATAACTCCACAGGCTTGGACGTAGAGAAGTCTGACGAGCAGAGAGGAGAAAGCGGAAGGTCAGCTTCGAGGTCGAGCTCACGAAGGAGGAGGGAGAGAAAGACGCGAAAGAAGCGCTGACCTGAATCCGTATCCGTAATCCCACCACGAATCGTCTAGTACGCCAGTGTAGGTAGCTTTGGGACCGAGAACAGCGTAGAGAGCCAAGAAGAAGAGTCCAACGGCCTGGATCGAAGTCGAAACGCAAGGAGGAAGGCGATGGTGAGCTTCAACGTTTCCTCCTCCTCCTCCTCCTCCTTGCCCCCCTTCTAAAACCCCAGTAACCCGATAGACCAACTCACCATATGAACATAAGCAACCCTCTTCCTGCCCTTCGGCAACCCTCCCACAGCTCCAACAGCCGCATTCGTTCTCCTCACGACCTTCGCTCCAATCGCTCCGACCCCTCCAGCTTTCTCCTCCTTCTCCAACTCCTCCTCGTGCTTCAAGCTCGCTCTTCTCTCCTTCTTCTCCGCGGCTTGGTTGGGAGTGGACGGAGGGTCGAGGAAGAGGGTTCCGTTGACGAGGGAGTGGTAGAGGGAGAATTCGAAGGAGGGACCGACGAGGATGGAAGGGAAGAAGAGGCAGAACCCGAGGAAGGAGTGCAGACCGGGTACCTTGGTGAGCCGATGGGAGAGTTGGATAGGGTCAAGGTCCTGCGAGCGAAGAAGGGGGAGGTGGAAAGGGTGAGCTTGAGGAGGAAGGAACAAGAGAGGAGGAAAGAGAGAGAGAGAGCTCGAGGAACGCACGTTGACATCCCTCCTTCCATCTGCCACGTTGAACGCGAACTGGGAGAGCTTCATGACGAGCACCATCTGGGATCCAGTGATTTCAATCACATCGAGGTCGATAGCGTAGATGGTTCGATAGATGTGACTGAGAAAAAGAAGGGAATCAGCTCGAAGGAAGGAGGAGGAGAAGGAAGGAGCTCAACTCACTTGATCGTTAGATGGCCCATCACGAAGCTGCACCACCACCCAAAGCAAGGTCAGCTCTCTCTCTCGCTCTCAAGGTAGATACATACAGAAGAAGACGTGGTACTCACGCGAAAACCAACCAAGGCATCCTCTCGGTCCTGTTGAAGCACACCAGCAAGTAGGTCCCTACAATCGAAAACACCAACTGAGCCGTCCCCCAGTAGAGTCTCAACACTCCCAGGAGGAAGAAGGCAGCGACCGAGATGGAGTAGTAGTGGCGAGTCGCGTCCGTGGGGAGTTTGACGTAGAGGGAGGAGAGAGGGTACGAGGCGAGGAGGCAGAAGATGAGCTTCGAGGAGGGAAGGAGGTCGGTCAGCTTGGAGGGTTTCGTTTCGTTTGGGACGAAGAATGAAATGGAACTCACTTTGATGTGATCTGGAGGGGTTCCTAGGGCGGAGGAGACGGAGAGGAAAGGGTCGAACATCCTCAGGGCTGAAACGGAGGGAGGGTGAGAGTTGGGGAGGGAAAGAAGGGGAGGAAAGGCGAGAGCGGCCGGCCAAGGGGTCGAGGAGATGACGACGAAAGAAGGAGGTCTCGGAGAGTTCTGTTTCTTCTCGAGAGGGAAGTTTTTCCTTCGAGTCAAACGTCAGAGGGATATCTTTGAAAGATCAGGAGACGAACCAAAAAAAAACCCCGGAAAATAGGGAGGACGACAAGACGCGTTGAAACCGAAGCAAAATCAGAGCAACTTCAACGCCCTCGATCCTTCTCCTCCCCAAAAGCTAGCAGAATCACTTATCGAGAATGCTCTCAGAGTTCCGACAGTCCTTCGGCGTTAAGAGGGGTTCTCACCTCTCCTCGACAATCAGAGGGAAAAGACGCGTCTCGGATCTCAAGATCCATCGCCGAATGATCTCTCGACTCCGATAGTATAGATCCAGATCCCCGCCCTTGAAGCAAAGCAGCTTCATTTCCTTACCGCCCAGCTCAATCTCCCCAAGAACAAAGCCTGTCGGTGTTCGAGGAGCCGAAAGGAGAGAAGATGAAGACGCGTCGCATCAACGTCTCCAGCGTCCTCTCACCCCAAGCTTTTCCGGCCTCGAGGTGCCTATGTCATCCTCCATCCCTCCTCCACCTCTCTCCCTTCGACGGGAGTCGCCGCGTCGCGTCGGTTCAGGCTCGATCTCGGCACTC
>NW_027481264.1:611391-685514 GCF_051309035.1 Mrakia frigida
CCTACAGCATCTGCCTCAACTCGAACGCTGCTTCTGGATACGCTTCCTACGCGTGTGGAGTCCCTTGCAATGCTCTCGTGAGTCACAATCGACAAACCGGAAGTCGCTCGACGCGTCGCGAACTCAAACTGACTCTCTTGCTTGCGCTCCCTTTCTTCTTTCCTTCCGAACAGGCCTGCTATGATAATGCCCCTAGTGAGTCTGTGCACAGCCTCTTCCGTCGTTGAAGCTAATCATTGACCTCCTTTTCTTCTTTCTCTCAGGCGTTCAGGGTCAGTCGCGTTGGAAGGAACGACCTCCTTTCCTCTCCGGGTGCTGACATCGTCGATACTTTCTTTTTACACTCTCGGGCAGCCTCTACATCCGTCTACTCCAGCAGAACAAGATCCGCCGTCTTCAGCTTGCTCTTTCGACGCGTTCCCTTTCCTCCTCCGCTCGTTCCTCTCGCACTCGCTTTTGCGCTCTGTTCTTCCCTTCTTGATCTCTGAGAGATCTCTACTTTCGAAGCTTTAATTTTCTCAGCAAGAGCTCCAGAGCCGATCTCGACTTTCAACAGAGTCATGTTTGGGCCAAACAACGAGACGAGGACGACGCGCTCGTGTCTGAGCTCTCCTTGGGGAGCCTCTTTTCTTCGTTCTGCCACTCTTGGGCGCTCACTATACTTTGACATCTTTTCTACGCTCCTGAGAAACTTTCAGGTTTTAAGGGGTTACAGAGAGAGGCATTCCTTGACGACGAAATTCCGTCTCGAGCTCGCCTTTAACCTTTCTCTCATTCACCTTCCGACCATCACCACCTCCTCCTTCCTCCCTTTCTTCCTCCCGTCCTCTTCTTTCTTCGCAGGTCGCCCCTATGGACCTCTCTCCCTCCATACATCGACCTTATCGCTACTAGTAACTTCCACTCGCTCGCAGGACTTCCATCCGAACGGCTTCCAAACGAGCTCGTCCTCCTCCTCTCCCTCCTCTCGTCTCGTTGGGAACGGAGAGACTGGAATGGGCCCAGAGAGGAAGATTTTCATCAAGGAGAGCTTGTGTACACGTAGATTCGCGTGAGTCTCTTTTTTTTTGTCGCTTCTCTTTGGGGTCTATAGAAGGATGGATGAGCTCAGCTTCGTCGAGGGAAGGAAGCGGTCGAGCTCACCGTGGTCCTTCCCTCCATTCCCTCCCTTTTTCCTTCGTCTCACTCAGCTCTCCCTCTCTTGAACAGCAGTTCTGCGACTCTACATGTACTCGGCTCTCCAACAACCAAGACTTCTGGACTTTCTCTCCTTCCTCGCTATCGACGATGGACGATCTCTCGACTTCGACCGTCCGTCCTCCTTCCCACGGTTTCGCCAGCTTCGCTCAATCGAGTCTAGTTCTATCGAGGTCTCTATAGCTCTTCTTGTAAGTCAGCCCTCTATGCTTTCGTTTGCTTGCGAAGGGATGTGTTCAGTCGGTTTCTCAGTCTGCAGAGAGAGCTCGAAGGAAGGAAGAGTCGAACGAACGAGCTGACCTCTCTCCCTTCTCTCTTGTTTTGATCTCTCTCCTCCTCGCCGTCTTCTCTGCCGCTCTCCCTCTCCCAGGAATCGACTCCTCCCTCTTCGCCTTCTCTTCGGTCGCCCTTGCCAGTTCGGTCCAACTCTCCTTCTTGATTCAAGCTCAAACGAGGTCGCCGTCGGTCAGCTTCGACGCCAGGGACTCGCCCTCGCTTGGTTGTATGCTGGTCAGGGAGAGGAGGAGGAAGGGAACAGCGGTCCTAGTTGGAGAGAGGAGAGGGTAGAGAAGAGTCGGGTATCTCTGTGAGTGCATTTCTTTCCCTCGCTCGAGTGGTAGATGGGTGGCGGGAGGAAGGGAGGGGGAGTGAGCTCACGTTCGAGCTTGGAGAACGAGTTCTCAAGGGGAGACTGTTCTCGAGGTGGAGAGGGGTAGCTTGGGATTCGAGGCGACGAGGCAGGATGGCGGGAGAAGGGGGAGAGGTCTTCTAGATAGCTATCTCTTCGTTTTTTGGGACGAGTCGGAGGGGATCGATGCGACTGCCAGAGATACATCCTGCGAGAGTCAGCTGTTCGTTCACCGAGAGTTCGAGGTAGAGTGGGAGATGGGTTTCTGAAGCAAAAGGAGGGAGGCAAGCTTCTGGACATCAACTTTCTTCCTCCAGCGGAGAGCGACGCGTCGCTGTTCTCGTTCCGCTCCCCCGACGGCGTTCCTCACGGAGCAAAGGACATGAAAGCATAGAGAAAATTAATACAGCTAAGGTATCGTAAGCAAAGCAATCAAATCACCTCTGAACGGTCCCCTCTCCTCCCACCTACACCTCCTCTCCCTCCCCGTCCTCCCCCTCCTCCTCCTCCTCCTCCTCCTCCTCCTCCTCCTCCTCCTCCTCCCAAGAGCCCTTTCGGTACTCTTGAACAGCACGAACAGCTCCTCGCCAACACCCCGAACTCTCCTCAAAAGCAGAGGCAGCACGCCCTCTCTCAAGCTCCTCACTCCTCCCTCCCTCCTCCTCCCGCCTCCTCCTCCTCTCAACCTTCCACTCCTCTCAGCCGATTCAAGTACCTCCCCATCCACAACAACGGAACCTTCAACCCGAAAGGGAAGCTTCGAGGTGTCGACAGCTACGAGACGAACGAGGGAGAGGGCATCGTGAGCGTCGACATAGCCTACATCGACGTCGTGGCTAAGGAGCTCAGCGAGACCTTCTTGACCCGACAGCAGAGGCCATCGATGCTCTCGAGGTTGTGTTCGAACAGTGGCCTCCATATGGTACTTGTTGCTTGGAACATGGAGAGGCAGGCGAACAGGGACAAGAAGGGAGGGCAGTCGTTCTCGAACTCGAAGGGAGCGAGAGGGACGAGAGGCGACCATGAGTGTACCGGAGGAGGAGGTGGAGACGATGAGGCTGGTGGTGGTGGTGGTGAGGTCGATGGAGGAGGGAAAGGAGTGGCAGCAGGAGCAGGAGGTGGTGAGTGTTCCCTTCTCGTTTCCTTTCTCCTTCCCACTACCTCCTTTGTTCCCTAATCCTTCCTCTTCGATCTACAATCTTCCTCCTACAGGATCCGTCAAAGTCTTCTCTCCTCTCTCCCTCACTCGATACTGCCATGTGGAGCAAGATCGGGGAAAGATCTGCCCGTGAGTTCACTTCCTCCTTCTCCTTCTCCTTCTCCTTCTCCTCTCCTCGCTCTCGACTTTGAGCTGATTTCTACCCTTCCCGCCCACCCTTACAGATCAACCGAACCTCTCACCTACGACCATCGTCACTCTAAAACCAAAGGAGTCCGAGGGACCGACCCTACTCCCGAATACTCTCGCTTCGTTCAACGAGGTATCGCCTCCCAACCCCGACAACAAACTCCCACCGCTACAAGCCCTACCAGTTCAACCTCCCTCCTCATGAGGATCGGAGCCTCGACTCTTCATCCTCACCCAACCTCCTCCTCCTCTTCCTCTCCTCAACTCCTCAGCAGAATCACCAACTCGCTCCCTCTCCATCCCTCGCCGACCCCTACCTCCTCCCGATCGCCCTCACTCTTCTCAGCGGCGTCTCCCCACTCCACTCGATCCCTCCCGCCAGTTCCATCCTCGCTACCCTCGTCCCTCCAATCCGTTCTCGCCCAAGCTCTCGGGGGCGCCGATCAGCTCTCCCGAGGTGAGAACCCTCCTATCATCATCCAGATCCAAGGGAACCTGAACATCTACGGAGGGATGGAAGGGAGCTCCTACGGAGGGACTGGAGGGAGGAGGAGGGAGGACAAAGAGGCCGGCGACGGTCCGAGGAAGGTTCAGAAGGGAGGAGGAGGGCAGAGGTGGTGGTGAGTAGTAGTAACGTCCCATCTCGTTTCCAAATATAGTCTTCCTTGTTTCGTCCTACCTGTACATATCGCTCTCTCTCTCTCTCGTTCGGACAGTGCTCGAATCTCTCGTCTCGGACTTCCCGCCTCCGTCTTTGCTTCTTGATCTCCCACCTCGCCCATACCTACTTTTTCTGCCTCTTTGCCCTATTCTCCTTTGCTAATACCCCGTATTGAATACAGTAACGACCTTGAGCAGATCGAGAGAGGAAGTGAAAGAAGCCGTTAAAAGACGAGAAGGGGACTTCGAGCGAGAACAGGTCGAGCTCGCAGCGTTCTTCTCTCCTGCCTCCCGAAAGAACGCGATTTGTAGGCTGAATTTATATATTGACTTCGAAGACGACAGTAGAGAGCTGCGAGAGATAACAAAAAGTGAAGAAGAAAGTCGGGAAGGAGAAGAAACGCGTCTGGAAGCAGGATCGAGACGAGACCGTCGCCTCCCCAGTCGCCCCCCGCTCTCGGGTCCAATCTCCACTCTCCTTCCTTCCCTTGCACCGGCAGCGAAGTGAGGGGAACAAGCATCTGAACATCCGTTTAGCCGACTACAAAATGAGAAAAAAATCGGGGCGAGAAGATTAAAGCGACGACGAGGGAGAGGTGGGAGGAGACGCGTCGCTCAAACGAAGGGTACGAAAAGAGTGTAGAGTCCGAGAGAGAGAGAGAGAAGAAGTCAATCACTCCGGAGCATAGATATGCAAAATAGAGACCAACGTAAGAAACAAGGGTACGAGAGACGAGAACTAGAGGAGGAACGGAGGAAGGGACTCGTCGACGAGAATCCATCATGACCCTCGAGAATGAGCGAAGCTCCGATCTCTCAGCAGATGCTGAGTAGACAAAGCCAATCTGAGAGGAAGGGAAGAAAGCGAGAAAGGTGAGGTCAGTAAGGAGCTCTATGGATGGAAGTGGCGAGGAGAGGCGGAAACGAACGAACCTCAAAAGAAAGGAGTGAACTGAGAACGCCGAGACCCATGAGAAGGAAGTCAAGGAAGATGGCTGCCAGTGAGGATGGTGGGAAGGAAGCACCGGGTATGGAGGGCTAGCGGTGGTCGGGGATGAGAGGGAGAGAGAGACGGTGAAGGGAGAAGAAGAGAGTCAGCGTGCGTCGAGAGCTTTGCGATTTTCTCCTTTATCTCCCACTCCCGCTCCCACTCCTTCTACAGCCGCCCATCTCCAGCCAAGATGCACCAAAAGAACTCACCGATGAACATAGCTGATCAAAATGACATGGGAAGGAGAACAAGGAACGACGTCCGTCAGTCTCAAACCCTCTCGTTCAGCTTCTTTCAGCCCTCCCTCCCTCCCTCACGCTAAACTCGCCAGTTTTGCTCCTCCTCCCCTCCGACCACCACCCATATGTAGCCTACAGAAATCAATACAAGACTCACCGAGAGTCCCAGCCTACGAGGTCAAAATTCCTCCTCGCATGCGAACGGGCTGAAGAGCGAGGAGGTAGGAATTTTCTGCGAGAGGAAAAGAAGGGAAGAAAACTCAAGTCAGCTCGAGTTTGTATATTACGAGGCAGGTATCCCTCATGCATGTACACTCCCTCACCAGCAGCGAGAGTCCCTCCGAAGCCCTGCTTCAAGAGCTCGATGTTCCGAAGAAACTGTCGAGCTCACATCCTCGCAACATCACCCGTCTCGGTTCTGAAGAATCCTAGTAGGATGATGTTGCTCGGAGAGCTGGATAGGGGAGAGGAAGGGGAAGGGGGCGAAGATAGAAAGAGCGAAGACTCACGCGATGCAAGGGAGGGAGCGTGAGGAGACTGCTCTGCTCGTGAGACGAGGGAGGCATGAATCTGGTTTTCGTTGAAGGGGGGAAAAGAGAAGAAGTCAGGAATGGAGCGAAGAAGGAGCCTCGGTCGTGGAAGTAACGAAGAGATAAGGACGAGTGGAGACTGAAGAGGGAGGGAGAGGTGGAAGGAGACTCACGTAAAAAAGGAGGGAAAAATGAACAAGAGCGAGGTTGGTCGAAGCTCAGCCCTCGCGTTCTTGAAGATCGAGCACACGAGGGGATCCCGAAGAGGCTCTGGAAGGTCTGGGACAAAACACAGATGATGAAATGGAAGTGGGTGTAGGAGAAGAGGGGAAGAGGTCAGAATCGCAAAGAGGGTTGATGTTTGTGATGAGAGAAGAGGTGGGGAGGAAAGGGATGAGGTTCGGGACTCACGAGAAAAGGTCGACCTTTCGACGCGTCATCTGGGCGAGGAAGACCTGATCAGGGCTCAAAGAGGTAGTGGGAGGAACAAGAGGATGGGTCAGTACCAGGATCGTGAAGTTGGGGAGGAAGGGGATGGAACGGCACGCTCGCTCGTTCGTCGTCGTCTTTCCTTCGCTCGTGTCTGTCTCTTTTGGTAATTCGGCCGCCAGAGACATACCGAAGGGAAGAGACTGAATGAGCTTCGAAAGGGACTAACCTGATGTAAGGGGGAGAAAGCTCGTTCTTTGAAGGGAGTTGTGGTTTGGAGGAAGGGAGGGAGAACGAGGACGAAAGTTGGTCGACGAAGGGCACGGTTCGATCCATTTCAAGTCGGTCCGCCCGCCCCCCGTTCGCTTTTTCTTGATAACGCTTTTTTTCAAGAGATCGAAAATCATGGAAAGAGATCTCCGAATCAGGAGAGAGTAGGAAGAAGTTTGAAAGTCGTGCGTTCGTTTCCCAGCGAGCTAGACGCGTTTGCTTTTGCTTTCCCCACGTTCCTCTCAAACAGCTCCCCTTCCCCTCGCTTTCTTTCCCTCCCTTCTCCAAGCCCAACACCCACCCTCCTCTTCCTTTGCTCGATGAGCTTCCTCCACTTCCATACAGAGAGACTTCGTTCCAACAATGTGGTCGTCACAATCCCAACGGTCGATTTCAGTAGACTCGCTGTCCCCTCTCTCTCTTCGTTTTTACCTCTGTTCGATTTTCGCTTTCTGCCTCTCGATCCGATTACACTTCTTCAACATCACATACAGTCTCGGTATCTCCAGCGAGAAAAAGGAATGAGCAACGAAGCGGAACAAAGACGCGTCCGTCCTCCCAACCTCCTCCCGCCCTCTCCCAGCTCTTTCCCCAAATACCCCAGCTCCACCTATCCACCCCCATTGTACATCCCATCGGCATACGTAGCTCCGATCCCTCTTCCGAGACTCAACCTCTTCCCCAAACTTCCTCCTCCTCCGTCTGAAGCACAATCGAGCGAACTCCTCAAAGCTCTTCCCTCAGCCTTGAGGAGCGAATCTCCCGCCTCAAGAGCAGCCGCCGAGAGTCGAGAGAGAGTTCCGGAAGCCTCCGTTGAGGTGGGGAGGAGGAAGTTGAGATCGAGGGAGGTGGAGGTCGGGGAGAGGAAAGAGAGCGGAGGAGGAGCTGGAGTCGATACGACGAGGTTGAGCGTCGGCGAAGGCTGGATGTGGGAGTTTGGTAACGATGGGTTTGGAAGAGGAGGGTCCAGTCTGGGTGGTGGATGAGAGGACGCGTTCCGAAGCTCGTCCATCCGAAGGGCGAGGGAGGTAGCTGAACTGAAGATCGAGGCGTCGGTGGTGATGTTGGGAAGCGGTCGAGGAGGCGGTGGTGGAGCCGAGAGGGAGTTCAGGGCTGTAGATGAGGTTGAGAAGATTTTGGATGACTGTAAGAAAGCGAAAGGAAGCAAAGTCAGCGAGGAAAGGAGAGAGAGAGAGAGGTGAAGGGAGAAGCAGGCGAGACTCACGAAGCAACGATCATTTCGCCCTCCTCCAGTTGAATGGAGAAGCGACTGGCTTTGAAAGGAGTACCGAAGACGTCGGAGGAGTATCCTAGTTGGTTCGAGACCCTGGCAAATTGACGAAGGTAGCCGAAAAAGCGAAACGAAGACGATCAGTTCGGGCTCAACGAACGCGTCGTCCTCTTCTTCCTCCCTCCCTCCGTCGCATGCCGAAGCGAATCCGACTCACTTGAAGCGGTGCCACGGTGACCCAGAAGGATTGAAGAAGGGTCCGAGCCATGCTGCTGATCGATTATTGCAGGCTGGAGAAATGAAACGAACGACGAACGGAAGGCAGGTCGGTGAGCTTCGACCTCTTCCTCCCTTCCTCGACTCTCCAACCAAGAATCACCAGACGAGACCCACTTTTGGCAAGAGACCATCGAGGAAACATCTGAATCACACACACGCTGTTGCTGAGCCTGAAGACGAACGAGAACGATGGGTTGTATTGAAGACCAAACAGGTCAGCTCTCGAGCTAGCTCACCGAAGGGAGGAAGACGAAAAGATGGCTCGAGGAAGGACTCACCAGCTCTCATCCCCGATCTCTCGTTAGAACTGTGAGCTGCTGTAGCGACGAGACAGAGAGGCTAGGTCAGTAGATGTACAGAACACTCGAAGTAAGTCCTACTAGAAGAGATGAACTCACTCGCTCGTTCTCCTCCCAACGAGGAAGGGAGCCTATCATCCTCATCATCGAATTGCCCTCCTCTTTAGCCCTCCTGAACTCCAAGGGACTATCTCATCCCTCCAAGCGACCTTCTTTCCATATCCTGCTAGCGAATGGGGGATCAGCTTCCCTCGTCGACGAGGTTTCCCAGCGAAGGCGAGTCCGTGTTGAAAGGAGCGGGAGGGAGGAGGAAGCAAGGGAGAAGACGGGCTGGATTCGTGGCGAGAGATTGAAGTGGAAGAGAAAGAGGGTCTCTGGTAGGTCGGAAGGGAGGTTGTAAGATTTTTTCGAGATGGGAAGATGGTGGTCGTTGAGAGGAGGAGAGGGAGGAAGGAGGGGGCAAGAGGAAGGAAGGACTCGAGAAGTTGAGCTCGATTTCGGAGGCACTTCCAGAGTTGACTCCCGACTTCCATCATCACTGGATCGAATAAACAGCACTCCTCTTCCTCTCTCTCCCCTCTCGCAGCCTACGTTTGATCGATCCTCCTAGAATCGAGCGATCCATCGACTCCAAAGCTCCCGCTCTCGCTCTCCTCCCTCCTTCCTCCCTCGTCGAGCTCGGCCTCCTCCTCCATTGCTCCTCCCTCCTCCACGACCACCTCTTCTACTACTCGGAGGGCGATGACATCAGTAGGAGGAAAGCTGGTGAACGGAAGACTATGAATGAGGCTTCCGCTTCTTCGGCTGCTACCGGAAAGGTCAGCTCATTGTTTACAATTCAGCCCATCTGAACGGGTCAAGCTCACCGTTTTTCAAGTTCGGATCGGTTGGAATTCGCAGATTTATTTCCCAACAGACTGAAATTCGAGGAATAAAAGCAGATGTTCATGGAGATCCAACGTAGATGTATATATATATTCTAGGTGAGCTTTCGTTCATCTCGGGCAATCTAGAAGTCCGACGCGGCACCGATTTCGAGACGAGAACGACCGGAACGAAGAGGAAGCTGAGTGCGGCTGAGATGTAGGATTTTTGAGAAAGGCACTGTAAAGAGGGGAAGAGGATTTGATAGGTTCGACGAGTGATGTGGAGGAGACGTCCGCGTTTGGACGAGAGATCGGAGGGAGCAGGGAGGAGGAGTTGAGGGGAGGCTGGCGTCGAAGTGGATCCAGGCGCGTCGGGAGGGACGAGATGAATGGTGGGAAAAACGACGGGAGGTTGAGTGATGGGAGTGGGAGGAGTAGAATCGTCGTGGGGTGCTTTTGGGAAGGGGATGAAGGTGGGAGTGGGAGGGAGATGGCGTTCCTCCTTCGATCCTGGCGACAAGTCGCGTCCTCTCGTCGACGGCGGAGATGAAGGATCAACTTCGAGGATCGGTATCTGGGACCAAGGGTTGTACTCGTCGTCGTGAGAGCTAGCCTCCGATTCCTCCTGGTTTGACGACGAGAGAGACCGTGACTCGGAGGTTTCGTTTGATGGGTCCGACTTCCGACGAGGAGGTGGTTTCCGAGGACCATCCCTGACCATAGGCGACCCTCGAGGAGTACCCAGCTCGTCTGGGAGGTGACCGACGCTCTTGTTGGACCGATGGGAGCTCTTGCTGGACCTTCGACGAAGACGCGCATCCGGTGAAGGTGATCGAATCGAATGAGCGAAATGGTGATGATGAGGGAGGGCGTAATGACCTGAGGAGAAGGGAGTGGTAGGAGAGAGATCGTCTCCCTCTGCTCGAAGAGAGTTGACGACGTCTCGGAACTCCAGCGCTCCGAGGATGGAGAAGTTCGTTCGACGAACGTCCTGGCTCGACGCCGACGAAGAGGCTCGTGAACGACGAGGAAAATGGCTTGACGAAGAGGGATACCGACTAGGTAGTGATGGTCGGATTTGAGATAAAGGTTCTGGGTGGTTTGAGGATGACGAGAGGAGAGTTTGAGGTGGGCGAAGGAGAGAGGGAGTTTCGGGAGCGTCGAGGGAAGGCGTCGAGGTGATATGTCCGTTCGAAGAGACCTCCTTGGGACCAATGGCGGAATACGAGACCGCGTTCCGAGTCTCAGAAAGCAGAGGGTCTGACTCCGTAACTAAAGAGCGAAAGAGTCGTGATCAGCTTCGTCTAACAGCCAAATGGACGCGTCGACTCACCGACTCCGTCCTCCTCGACAGCCTCCCTCCGTTTACTCCTCCACTTCAAAACCCTCGACCCTACGACGATCCATAGGACGTAGTTGATGTACAATCCGATCAAAGTAAGAGTCTCCCAGGCCTCCAATCTTCCGTCGTGAATGACGAAAAGGAGGAGGGAGACGGCGGCGATAGAGAAGCCTACATCTCGAAGGAAGGGTCCTGGATGAACTTGAAAAGGTTGGATCTGTTGAGAGCATGCAGCACAAGAAGCATCAGACTCGAAGGTTCGGAAAACGAGCTTGAATCAAGACTGACCAGAGCCATCGAGCCGATCACGACCGAAATGATGAAGCTTGGGGGGGCGAGAGCGAGGTTAGTTCTGATTCTCAGCGAGAAGGGACGAAATGTGCTCACGTTGCTGCTCCTAGAAGCTCCCCAATCGCCAAAGACCCAGAGGAAGCTGTGAAGGCGGCATAGGTCGAGAAAACCTGGGAGGGGAGGAGACGAGGCGCGATCAGTTCAACTTTCAGCTCTTGTCTCCTGCAAGAACTCACGTCGGGTGATCCGTTTCCCAAAGCAAGCAGAGTCACTCCAGCGACGTCCTGATCCATCCCTAGTCCATCAGCGATGGTGGCGAGGTTGCTGCAGGAGAGGAAACGGTCGGTTCAGCGAGACGTCGATGTTTGGTTGAGCTCGATCCTTTTCGAGCTCGTACGACCTTCCTGCTTCTCTGAGCTCTCCCATCAAACTCACACGACCAAATAGTCACCTGCACAGATTCCTAGGAATGCGACTAAGCGAACCAAAAATATCAACGAGGTCAGTTTTGAGCTCTCGAGACCTCTTCCTCGTCCTTCCGACAAGGACACAGCCCGTCCCTCCCCTCCTCTTCTTAAGGAGGCCTTCCTGCAGATGGACTTACGAAGGAAGACGGTATAGAGTAGCAGAGCAGGCACGAGAGCCCACTTTCTCAGATCTGAGGGTGCGTCTGGAAGCTCGGGGAAGGGGAAACCAAGAGTGCCGAGGTAGGATGTTGAGCTCGACGTTTCCTCCTTGAGGACTCCAAGGAAGCGAAGGATTGGCGAGTTGGAAGAAGAGTGAGAGGTAGGAGAGAAGCGAGATGAGGACGACCAGAGGATGATGTTGACGAGGAGAAGGAGAGTGAAGACGAGCAGAGCAGGTGCTCTTGGAGAAGAGCCCATCTAGGGTCGGAAGGGAGGGCAGAATGCAGTTGGGAGGAGGGAGATTGAGGGAAGGGGCGAAATGACGAGTTGCTCTTTTTTGAATCGGTCTCTTAAGGCAGGATTTCGGTTTCTATGCTCAAGTGAAGAAGAATCGAGGAGTGGAAGATCTGCTCCTGCTCGGAGATAAAAAAAAAGGTGGAGAGAGAAGAAACAAGACACTCAGAATCGTTCGAATCGGTCGACCTCGACGCGTCTTCAGCTCGTTCGTCTTTTCAAACAAGCTACATGGACGAAGCTCTCAAACAACGCAACAGTAGACAATATGAGTTATCTCCATGAACATCCAACCAAAAACGACACCGTGAAACCTAGATACAGCACCCCAGCTTCCAGCCCTCACTTCCCTTCTTCCGTCGTCGTCCGTCGGATCCCTGTTGTTCGTAGGTCGAGCTGAACGAAAAAGACGAGATATCAGCATTGCAGACACACCTTCGGGGAGATAGGGAACGATCCAACTCACTACGCTAATCTGGAAGGAAGGAAGGAAGAAGGAGAGGAGGTCAGCGACGAGACGCGACGGAGCGAAGCAAAGCGTGTGTGACTCACGATGATCAAAGGTAGATCACCTTTACTCCCGACTCTGATAAGTTCACGGCGATACGAGACCAGCTGTGAAGATAACAAGGACGATCAGCTACTTCAACCGCAAGGAGAACATGACAAAGAGAGAGAAGAGCTCACAGTTTCCACACGTCTGCTTCCTCATCTTCAGGGACGTAGTAGACTCGCTCCAGCGACGGGAAGACCTCCTTTGAAGCGAAGGCGGAGAGTGAGCGGTGGGCAAGCGGCCGTTCCTCGGGAATTAATCGTCCTGCCTGGATGAAGACGAGGTTTCGGATCGAGGGGAACGTTTTAATCGCGGTCGGGGGCAGCGACCAGATGTCCATCGAGGTCGAGAGGTGGAACACGATCGTCTCGAGCCCAGGGAGTAGCTCAGGGTCATAGACATCACGCGTCACGATCTGTAACATAGGTAGGGTGTGCTCCCGCAACGAAGGACCTCCCCAAGAGTCCAACGCGACGTCCGACGCGTACTCTCCGACGCAACCCTCCATCCCGACCGAAAAGGTCTGAAGACTCGGGAAGACCAGTGAGTCCTCAAGAGGATCATCCTGCGAATCATCGGGATACTTCTGGAAAGGATGGTAGGCGAAGCTCCTGAGAAGAGGGAGCGCGACGGTGGGTTTGGGGGACCGCTGATTGACGACGTCCAAGATGGTGAGGACTACAAGCTGGAGGTGGTCGAGGGTTAGGGAGAGGGAGGATAGGAAGAAGATGTTGTGGTGGTACGTGGTAGGAGTGACGGCGAGTCCGACGAGAGAACGAAGGCGAAGGCGAGCGCTGAGGAGGGAGAGCAGCGTCTCTACCGAAGCCTCCTCCCCGCCGAGGTCGAGATACTCGAGGTTCCGTAATGAAGAGGCGATTACGAAGATGGGAGACATCCCGTTGAGGTTTGGATACGTTGAAGAGGCGATGGATCCGTGTTCGAAGGAGAGACCGACGACGAGGAGGGCAGGGGAATCCTTTCCGTTTGACCATTTCTCCAGTTGACCGGCGAGGGTGGTGCACGCCTGGAGGTCCCGAACGACGATGTAGGAGTAGTAGGCCTGATCTGAGAGAGCCTGGAAGATAGAAACAAGAATTGATGTTTTAGGGTCGCGCGCCCGTCTCGTTCTCTTCGACAGAGAGTTTAGGCTCACCTTGAATCTCTTGCTAGATTTCCAGAACGAAGTGAGATCCTTTTTCGACCTCGTCGGAGGCCTGTACCGTTCGAGGACCTCCGAGAGGAGGGAAGGGGGGGAGGACGCCATGGAGAAAGGGGGAGGAGGAGTGATCCACGAGATGATTTCGCTGAGGACGTCGTCTGGAAGGAAGGGAAGAGCAGGCATGGCGAAGGTGTTGGAGCGGGTTGGCTGGTGATGAAGTAGAGGCAACGTGGGAGTGATCAAGAGGAGAAGGGGGAAAGGAAGGAGAGGGAGCAGAGGAGAAGGGAAGGAGAAGGAGAGCGAGGTCGGTCAGCTTCGTCCACGAAGGACCAGTAGGACGTCCCTCAAGCAGCGATCAAGACTCACGAAGAGGTAATCCTGAGTCTGTAACCTGCTAAAACTGATAGAGTGACTCGTTGTAGATGTAGAAATGGTGCAGTGAGAGTTGGGGGGAAGGAGAGCTCGCGTTTTCAGCTTCGACCTCCTTCCTCTCCCCTGCCTCGCTTCTTCCTCCTCCCAACCATCAGCCAGGAACTTTCCAAGAACCATCCAACTCCTCCATACTCTTCCCTCGACCTCTCCTTTCGCATCTCTATACCAGTAATCGCTCTTCCAGGTTTCCTAACTCGTATCAAGCTCCTTCCTTCCTCGTTTCCGGATCGCCTTCACCTCTTCTCCTTCTCCTTCCACCTCCCTCTGGAACCAGCTCCCTCCCCCCCATCCACACTCGTCTTCTCTCTCTATCCCACCTCGGCTCTGAGCTGGAATGAGCTCCGACCTTGACAGGTTAGTAGATGTTCACTTTGGCGCTGAAGAGCTCCCGAAAGATCGCCGAATGTGAGCTCAATCTCTGAACTCCTCCTCCCTCGCCTCCCCTTCTCGCTTCCTTCTTACAGACAGATCGCTCAACTCAAACGATGCGAGCCGATATCGGAGCAGGAAGTCAAGCAGCTCTGCTCGAAAGCTCAGGAGATCCTGATTGAAGAGGGAAACGTCCAGTACGTGGACAGTCCTGTAACGGTGAGTTCTCTCCTTCCTTCTCCTCCTCTCCCTTCCTTCCATCAGCTCGTTCTCTCCATCTACCGAAAGCAGGTGATTTCGACGAAGTTGATATCACTCTCTATACCTTGGAGCTTGCTCCGGTGTAGCGTTCGACCTCCCAAAATCTCCTAGAAGGGAGGATGGCAGCTCGAACCGAGCTCAACACCTTCTCATGGAACACTCGAAGCTGACCATCCTCTCTCCTTCCTTCTCTCAGATCTGCGGAGACATCCATGGTCAATTCTTCGACCTCATAGAACTCTTCCGAGTCGGTGGGGAGTGTCCAAAAACATCCTATCTCTTCATGGTCCGTCTTTCTCTTCTCGACCCCCCTTTCGCCCTCCTCCTTCCTTACCAACCTCGCTTGAGCTCACACCTTCCTTTCCCTCCCTCTTCTCCCCCTCTTCTCCTCCTCTTTTTGTTCATATCCGCAGGGTGACTTCGTCGATCGAGGTTTCTACTCCGTCGAGACCTTCCTGCTTCTCCTGGCCCTCAAAGTCCGTTATCCGGATCGACTCACGCTCATTCGAGGGAACCACGAGTCTCGCCAGATCACCCAGGTTTATGGATTCTACGACGAGTGCCAGCGGAAGTACGGGAGCGTGAACGTTTGGAGATACTGTTGCGACGTGTTTGATTATTTGAGTTTGGGAGCGGTGGTGGACGGGAGGGTGTTCTGCGTGCACGGAGGGCTGAGTCCGAGTGTGGTGACGCTGGATCAGGTGAGTCTTTTATACCTGTTAGAAGGAGAACTAGAGGTGGGGATGATGGGATAGGGACTTGAGGAGGAGGTGGTAGAGGGCGAAATGGGGAGAAGAGACGAGCTCTCCGGACGCGTGTGGTCACGAAGAACGAGCTAACTTTCCTTCCTTTCTCTTTGTAGATTCGACTGATAGATCGGAAACAAGAGGTTCCTCACGATGGAGCTATGTGCGATCTGTTATGGTCGGATCCTGATGGTGAGTCAATTCGAGCCTCGTGCAAGCAGCTTCTCGGACCCTCCTTTCGCTGACCTTCGTCTCCCTTCTCTCCCCAGATATCGACGGATGGGGAGTCTCACCGAGAGGAGCTGGATTCCTTTTCGGAGGTGAGCTTCTACACTTGGTCCCTTTGCCGGCTCCTTCATCGCTGACGAGCTCTCCTTCATTTCATCCCAGCCGACATCGTCTCCGCGTTCAACCGAACCAACTCGATAGATCTCGTAGCTCGAGCCCATCAGCTCGTTATGGAGGGATACAAGCTCATGTTTGACAAAAAGATTGTGACCGTTTGGAGTGGTTCGTTCCGTTTCTCTCTCTCTCTTCCTCCTCCTTGTTCGAGACGCGACCTCATCCTCTCTCCTCCTTGCCTATCTTTCGTTCCGTACAGCACCCAACTACTGCTACCGATGCGGGAACGTAGCTTCGATACTGGAACTGGGAGAGAACCTTGAGCAGAACTACCAGGTCTTCGACGCCGCTCCTCAAGACGCGAAGGGGATCCCTGCGAAGAGACCTCTGCCGGAGTACTGTACGTTCCCTCCCCTCCCTCAGCTCGCACTTTTTCCCTTCCGGACTGACCAGACCTCCTCACTTTCGCAGTCCTGTAAACCTGTCGCCTGCTGTCTCCCGTTCTACTCCCATCATGTCCCCTCACGCACGCTTGTTCATCTCTCGCTCTCACGAAACGTCCCGTTCTCTCTTTACATCTTTTCTCCCACTCTCTCTCTAACTCGCTTATCACCTGCTGTTCTCTGTCCTCTTGCTTTTGTGTTCTTTCCTTCTCAAAAAATCTTTGCATGGCTCTTCTTTTTTGTGTCTCTTTGCTCGTCGAAACGAAAGTCAGATCGAGTTGACCTCCAACCAAACCGAACCTCCTTCCCCAAAAAACAAAACGAGCTCTAGTAGAAGGATGGCTCTCGAAATCTGCCCCCACTCGTTCTCGACGGATCTGTCCCCGCCTCGTCTGTGAGTGTTCTTGTTCTCTTTCAAGGAGAAGGAGGAGGGAAGGAGAGGGAGGAGGGAAGGGCGAAGAGGGTTGAGCTCAACCTCCTCCACGTCATGTTTCCCTCCTTCCTCCCCCTCCCTTCTTCTACGAGCGTGCGATCGTCACTGATCTTCTCCCATCTGTTGACCTGGGCTAATGCAGATCCCACGCTGTTCATCGAGAGGAATGTACTCTCTGTTTCGACGATCAGGTCAGCCAGCTCGTCGTTCCACCACCACCACTTTCCTTCCCATCTTCTTCCCCTTCCTTGTCTCCTCTCCCACGCCCTCTCTCCCAACTCCCTCTACCACCTTCGTATTCGCATGACTGACACTCTTTGCTTTTTTTCGTCTTCTTGTAGGATCAACCCGAAGGCGTGGACGTTTGCCTCACCTGTTTCAACGGAGGATGTCCTTCACAGGAAAGACATCACGCCAGGTCTCATTTTGAAAAGAGCGGGCATCCCATGGTCGTGAACGTCAGGAGGGTGAAGAAGCCGGCGAAGGAGAGGGTGAGTCACGTTTTTGGGTCTTGGAGGAGGCGAGGAGAAGAGGTGGGGAGGAGGGGAGGGAGGAGGAGGAGGAGATGGGCGGAGGGAGACGCAGGACGTGTGGAAGGGGTTTAGACGGGGTCGGAGGAGATCGGAGAGGATGGGCTGTAGTGGGAGAGGTGAGCTGAGAGGGTAGGAGGCTGAAGAGGGAAGGAAGGGAGAGGAGGAAGAAAACGAAGAGGAGATGTTGAGCTCGAGGCGGAGGAAGGGGAGGTCGAGCTCAACGCTCCTTCCCTCGTCTTCTCAACGACCGCGTAGCACCCCTCGAACCTCCAAGTATAGCTCGAACTCGATCAGGCGATATGATCTGTTCTTTGAGCCCCTTGAAGCTCCCTACCACCTCTCCGTGTCCTGAATCGAAGCTCAAAGCTGACCTGACTCCTCCCTCCCTCCCTCCCTCCCTCCCTCGACTTCAGGACGACGAGGAACCTCCTCTCAAGAAACTCGCCATCCTCGAAACTCGAGAGGAAGACCAGTACGATCATCATCTCTTCGTCAAGTGCTACGCCTGTGGTGGTATCGAAGTTCAGCAAACTCCTGAGGTCAGTTCGGCTTCATCTTCATTCTCGTCTTCGAACTCGGGCTGACTCCTTCCTTCTGCCTCTCGTTCCGTTCGATCAGATCGAAAGTGTCGTCAAGGGAATCATGGCTGCCAACTCTTCAGCTCGTCAATCGGAAGTCAAGGCTTGGGAGGAGGACATCTTGCCTTGCGAGCACACTCTCACGCTTCAGCAGGTTCCAGCGTACGAAGTCAAGTCGACTGGTCAGTCCCTTCTCATCTCCCCTCGTCCTTCTTTTTTCCTTCGAGAGTACACGCTGATCTTACCTCTCGCGTCGAATCTCAGGTGCTACCTGCTCCCGCTGCACCCTCAACGAGAACCTCTGGCTCTGCCTCACCTGTGGATCCCTCGGTTGCGGACGAGCTCAGTTTGGTGGAGTTGGAGGCAACGGACATGGGGTTGGACATTTCGAAGAGACGGGACATCCTCTTGCTGTGAAGTTGGGAACGATCACGGCCGAGGGAACGGCTGGTGAGTCTTTTCGTTGTCTTCTTTGCGACGCGTCGATCTCACGTCTTCTTTTCTCTTTCGTTCTTCGCGTTAGATATCTACTGCTACACCTGCAACGACGCCAAAGTTGATCCCGATCTTGCTTCTCATCTCGCCAACTTTGGAATCAACGTCATGAGTCAGACGAAGACGGAGAAGAGCATGACTGAGCTGGTGCGTTCGATCTTTCTGCGCTTTCTCTCCTTCCTTCGCCTTCATCTCTACGGCGGCTGATCAAAGAGTTCGTACTGACTCTCATTCTTCACATCTGGATTTGATCGTCTGCAGCAAATCGAGCACAACCTCAAGTTCGACTTTACGATGACCGGCGACGATGGAAAGGAGCTTCAACCTCTCTACGGTCCTGGTCTCACAGGTCTCCGAAACCTCGGAAACAGGTCAGCATCTTCTCCTTTTTTTCCTTTCTCTTCCCTTCTTCGTCGTCCTCGATCGTCCTCCTCCCATCTCCTTCACACGCTGACGTCGACGCGTCTCTCTCTCACCACATCTCCTCAGCTGCTACCTCGCCTCAACCATCCAAACCCTCTTTTCCCTCCCCGCCTTCCAATACGCCTACACCCAAGCTTCTCGCTCCCACACCGCAACCTGCACCCTTCCCCCCGATACCTGCATCCAGTGCCAGATGAGGAAGATCGGAGATGGATTGCTCTCGGGACGGTACTCGCAGCCGAAGACGAACGGAGAGGTGAATCAGGATGGGATCAAGCCGACGGGACTGAAGGCTCTTGTCGGGAAGGGGCATGAGGAGTTCGTTAGCATGAGGCAGCAAGGTAAGTTAGGTTTGAGCTTCAACGTTGCTTTCGAGGAAGGACGCGTCGAATCGAGTGAGTTCGAGAACTGATCGTTTCTTCTTCGCTTTTTGTCCTTCCCTTCCTTCGACCCTCAACTCTACAGACGCCGAAGAGTTCCTCCAACACCTCCTCAAAGTCCTTCGAGCCGACTCGTCCAAACGCAACCTCCCTCCCGGTTCAGGCGAACCCACCGACGTCTTCCGGTTCGGACTCGAGCAACGCCTTCAGTGCACGTCCTGCCTCGGAGTCCGCTACCGAGTGGACGGACAGGATCTGATTTCGCTTCCCGTGGATGCCGTGGAGGTTGGGAAGCTTGAGGACGGAAGGACGGAGTGGAAGGCGGTGGAGTTGATGGATTGCTTGGGGAGAGGGTTGGCGGAGGAGGAGCTGAGCGAGTATCAGTGTCCGAGGTGCGAGAGGAACGTGAGAGCTGTTAAGTGAGTACTGGGAAGAGTTTCAGAACAGGTGAGGGGATGGGTTGGGGGATTTGGCATCGGAGAGGAGCGGTGGAGGAAAGACAGGGAGGGCGAAGGAGGGAGACGCCACGACTGACTCGAATCGCTCTTCTTTTTCTCATCTACAGACAAACACGATTTGCTACCTTCCCCGAAGTCCTCGTCGTTCACATGAAGAAGTTCCAGCTCGTCGGTTGGGTTCCTCAGAAGCTCGGTTCGTCGGTGATCGTTTCTCTTCGCCGTCCAACTCCTTCGCTGATTCTCTCTTCCCTCTTTCGCAGATATTCCCGTCAAGGTCGGAGACATCATCAATCTCGACAACTGGCTCGGCACTGGTCTCAAGGAGGGAGAGGTCGCTCTGCCTGAGGACACGAAACCAGGTTCGTTTCGTCCGACTTCGACGTTCGACGCGTCCTTTTTTTTTTTTTAAGCCCACTCAACTGACGCTGTCGCTCCTTTCGATTCACAGCTGCTCCCGGTCTCCCTGAGTTCAACGAGGCTGCGATGAACATGCTCGAAGGGATGGGTTTCCCTGCCGTTCGATGTCAACGAGCTTTGCTTGCGACTGGAAACTCGGATGGAGAGGCTGCGATGGAGTGGTTGTTCGCTCACATGGACGATGCAGGTCAGCCCTTTCCCTTTGATGCTTACCTCTCGTCGTGTTGTCCAGAATCCACTTTTACTCGACGCGTTTGAACTGACCTCGAACCTCTCCTTCGCTCGTCCATCGCCAGACATCGACGATCCCATCACCCCTCCCTCCGCATCGGGAGCAGCCCCTTCTTCGTCCACAGCTGGACCTTCGCCAGAACAGATCGCCATGCTCGCCGATATGGGATTCTCGGCTGCTCAGGCTCGGAAAGCTTTCAAAGAGACGGTTCGTTCTCGTCGACACTCCCTCTTCATCCCTCGCTTTGTTAATTGACTTGCAAGCTGACCTTTGCTTTATTCTTGGATTCTTTTAGGGTGGGGACGCCGACTCGGCGGTCGAATGGCTCTTCTCGAACCCAGACGCTCCAGGAGAGGAGGAGGAAGCGCCCGCTCCTGTCGTCGCCGCTCCCATCGCCTCTTCATCTGAAGCTCAACCGACCGTCGCTGAAATTCACGGAGGGTCATCAACTCTTCCAGCTACCTATCGACTCAAGGCTTTCATCTCGCACAAGGGTCCTTCGGTCCACTCTGGGTGAGTCGAATTCTCCGCTCGTTCTTCTCTCTCTCGACCGACACGCGTCGCCGCCTTCGAACGAGCTTTCTTCATGCTGACTCCCCTGTGTTCGTTTATTGCGGCTTCTTTCAGACACTACGTCGCTACCATCCAGGACTTGGACGCTGGATCGGTCTTGTTCAACGACGAGAAGGTCGTGAAGAGCGAGGGAGCGGCTCACGAGTCGCTGAAGGAGTTGGCGTACCTTTACGTGTTCGAGAAGATCTAGGAGCTGGTTGATGTCTGGTCGGTGATGAATCTAATGACAGTGCTCAGGCTCAAACTCGAGAGGGACTGGAAAGACCTGAGGAGACCTCAAGGAAAGAGAGGACGGAGACGCGTTTGAGTTCTGAAACTTCGCTCCTTTCCGACACGACGTTGTAGAGTTCTCCGTCCATCAATCTAAGCGCACTCCAAACGATTATCGTCCTCCCTTCTTCCCCTTCTTCACCATCGTGAACCCATCGTCATCAACCTCAGGCTCGGCCCTCCTCTCGACAAGAGCAGGAGCAGCCGCCTCCTCCTCAACTCCCTCCATCCTCTCCCCTCCCGCTCCTCCCTCATCCTCATCGTCACTCCCACTCTCACTATCGCTCCCGTCATCCTCCTCCGCATCGGCGCCTTTGCTAGCAACGACCTTCTTCTTGCCCATCCTTCCTTCCTCCTCCTCAAGCTTCACAACCTCCGCCTCCAATCCTCGACTCGCATCCGACCAAAGCTGCAACAACCTCTTCGCAATCATCACAGGTGAATCGTCCTCCAGATCGATAGAGAACTCCTCGAGGATGATGTCGTAGAGGATATCGGCGAGGGAATCCAGATCGAGTCCTGTGGGAGGAGGGATGAGACCGGTGGAGGCTGAAGGGGTTGAGGAGGCGGTGGAAGTGGAGAGAGCTGCTTTGTCCTCGAACTCGTCGACGATGGTAGAGATGAACCAAACTCGCTTCTCGGCGGAGTCGTCCCCACCCCATTGCTCGGCGACGGCGAGTCGAAGTGCTGGCCAGAGGTGGAAGAGGGACCAAACTCCTCGAGCGAAGAGGAGGATGGTTGGGGAGGTGGGAGGAGCGGAGGTGGAAGCTGTGGAAGCTGAGGGAGCGGACATGGTTGGGATGGGGTTGATCTGAATAGGTTCGAGAAGAAGAGGGGAGTCAGTAAGAAAGAGATGGGCGGGAGAGGCGAAGAGGTGGATCGTTTCGACGGGGAAGGAGGAGGGAGGAGAAGGTGAGCTCGATGCGAGCTCGATTCACGACCAAAACAGCTCGAACGTCTGCAATACATCCTGGACCGCATCAAATACACCACCGCTCGAGATCGTAGACCATAAAAACGAGCTGAAAGAGCTCAGGGGAAGAGAGAGAGAGCTCAGACGAACCTGGAGGGAAGGAAGCGGAGGGATGGGAGCTCGTTCGAGAAGGACCGAGGCCTGGAGGAGAAAGACTTTCCTGCAAGATAAAGATATAAAGTAGGGTCAGATCCATGCTTCTTTCGCTCTCTTAAGGACGAAAACAGAGGAACTAACGGTTGAAGGAGGTTGGAGGGTGGAGGGAAGGAGGGAGGAGAGGTCGAGCTCACATTTTCGACTTTGCCTCCCAGGAGGAGATAACCTGCGGGTGGGGGAGTAACCACCACAGCAGCGATTTTCAGAACTCGGTGGTCGATAGATATCACTCTTCCCTAGCTTCTCGAGCTCTCGGGCTTGAAATTTTGATCGCAGAAGTAGGAGAACAGAAGGAAAGAAGTCGAAGTGACGCGCGACGAGCAAAGTTCAGCCCACCTCCTTTCCTCCCAACCACGTTCCTTCCTGACTCTCAGAATCTCGACCCAAGCTCAACGTTAGTTTTTCTCGTCAGCGAATCTCGATCCACGGACATTTCGGCAGCTACAAGACCGCGGGTTCGGCTCAGAGCTTTACGGCCAAGGTCGCAGCCAATTTCGACGGCATCCCTTTCCTCTTGACTTTGACCTTCCTTCCCTTCCAACGCCCATGACCTCTCACCTCGTAAGTTCTGTTCGGTAGATCGTCTGGGTACTGGAGAAGGACTAGAGTTATTGACAGGCCGTCTCGCTCTGTTTATCTCCCATCATCTGCTCTCCATTTCATCCCTCCTCCCTCGACCTCCGCTTTCCTCCGTCCTTCAAAACGTCACCACGACCTTCCCATCTCCTCCTCGTCTCCAGTCCGAAGGTTAGTAGATTCAGTGCGCCATTCTGCTGCTCTCCAGCTAAAGATAAGAGCTGACATCGCCTCTCCTTCGTCGCTTCCTGGGTTTCGCAGAACAGATCATCGGCAAGTCGTCCCTCCTCGCCTCCTCCTTCGCAGTGAGGACCACCAGCTGATTTGTATCTCTTCCACCTTGGCAATTTTGCTTACTGACAGAGTACAAGGAAGCCTTTTCGCTGTTTGACAAAGGTGTGTCTCCGTTCCATCTCAAGTTCTTCCCACGGCTCGCTTCAATCGCCCTCCCTCCCTCGACGATCGAAACAGCTATCGACGGCGAGATTCTCACCGATTTTCATCGAGATCTTGAGCTTCGGATCTCAAACCTCGATTGGAGTAGAGAGGGAAGCTTTTCATGAGTCTCAGAGTTCAAGTCGAGGTGTCCTTCATCTAGAAATAGCTCTCCTCTCAGATTTTGCTCGCCCGACGCGTCGCCTCATGCTGACTTCAATCCTTCTTGAATGTTTCCTTCAGATGGAGATGGAACGATCAGTGCTCAGGAGCTAGGAACGGTGATGTCGTCCCTGGGTCAGCGACCCTCGGAAGCAGAACTCCTCGGAATGGTGAAGGAGGTTCGTCCCGTTCCCGTTTTTCGTCGTTTCGGCCCAACGTACGAGGCTGACGTCTGATCTCCCCTCTTCGAACCCACAGGCCGACGTGAACAAATCTGGAAACATCGACTTCACTGTGGGTCGCTCGTTTCTCTCGTGCTTCGACTGGCTACGACGACGGGAGCCGCGTCGCCTTCAGTCCTGCTCTTGAATCGACTCCTGGGTTGATAGAGATCACGGAGACTGAGATCACTTCCTTGGCTTCCTCTTAGGAATTCGTCGGAATGATGACTCGCAATCAAAAAGAGGTCGATTGGGAGGAAGAGATCCGAGAAGCCTTCGAAGTCTTCGACAGGAACAAAGACGGAACTATCTCTGCTACCAACCTCAAGTCAGTAGATCCTCTCGTTCGGTGGCATCGGTTCCTCTTTACTTTAGTTGTCCCGCTGCATCTAGAGTCCCCGGCTTCAGACTTCGACGCATTTCGAGAACGACGTCGCTGACCTCCGCTCTTTTCCTCTTCGCCTCTTCGCCTCTTCCCCAACTCTTCCCCCGAATAGAGAGGTCATGGTAAACCTAGGTTCGTTTTTTTGGCATTCTATGTGTATACGCCCGCTCTTGAGTCTTGAGCTGACCTTAAGTTCTTCCCTGTTCGTTTCCACGTCGCAGGAGAGAAGGTCACACTGCAAGAAGTGGAGGAGATGATCAAAGAAGCTGATCTCGATGGCGACGGCTCAATCAACTACGAGGTAAGTTTCGAACGTTCCTTCCTTTGCTGCTCTTCCGGCTGTTCTTCAGTTCGCGTCGATCCCTCTCTCCTCGTTCCGCTCGACCGCTGACGATCCCTCTTCCCTTCTCCTTTCCTTCTTTCAGGAGTTTGTCAAGATGATGAGGAGCTAGCCCTGTGTCTTCGGTTGTTGTACTGATTGTCAGAGGGAGGGGGGAAGGGCTAGTAGAACGACTTTTTATCTTTCCTTCCGTAGGAGGCAGAGTCGCCAATTCAAGAAAAGTGCATTCCAAGAGAGATAAAAAGAAGTGCGAAAGCATGCAAAGCTAGACTAGCGAAACGAGAACTGACAAAACCTGCGAGCGAGGCGAGAAAATGAAACCCAAACAAGCGACGCAGATAGTCTAGCAAATGCGGAAAAAAAGTAGAAAGCCAGAAGATCAGATGAAGATAGCGAAAATTCCCATGAGAGCAGCGACCAGCGCGGCTGTTTTCATGTTGGGAGAAGTCTTTCCAGCGGCTCCGAGGAGGGTAGAGAGCGTCGAGACGGTGACGTACTGCAGTCGAACGAACGGAGGGAAGGAAGGGAGGTCAGCTCTCGTCCATCTGGGAAGGCGAGTGCGGGAGAGCGAGACGATAAGAACGAAGAAAACTAACAGGGATATTCTGAGTGTCGTTCGTCATGGCGTAGACGTAAGACTGAGAGGTTGAGTTGACGAGATCAGCCTGGGTGGGAGAGCAGGTCACGGCGACGGATTCGAGCTGGACGGCGTAGTATCCTAAGTCAATCGAGCAGATGGAGTGAGTAATTGTAACGATACGAGATTAGTTCGAGACGAAGCTAAACGAGGGAATGGAGAGCTTCGACGCGATGTCGAGAGGCACGAACCTTGGTTTACGAACTCTTCCGTCGTAAAGTCGATATACCCCCCAGCCCAGTCAATCGTTCCCTGAGCTGACGAGGAGATACCAGCGGGCCAGATGCTGAGTTGGACTCGAGAAGGAGTGGAAGGGTACTCGCTGGAAAGAGGGACAGAAAGACGTCAGGATTCGAACCGAGACGCGAGAGACTGGAGCGGGAAATGGAAGGATGAGAGCTCACTAGCGTTGACCATCCGAAGAGAGGGTGCTTTCCTTGGTTATAGTGGTGGTGATGTTGCTGAGAAAGAGGGAAAGGAAGACAAAGACGACGCGTCAGGTTCTTCGTACTTTCTGTTCGAACTTACCCATCAACAGACCACTGCTTCTTGCTTTCGGTTCGAAGAAAGAGACCAAACTCACCCATCAACAGACCACTGGATTTGGTCAGGCTGCCAGTCGATGGTGTAGTCGTGCCACACGTTCCGTGTGTCTTCAAGACCGGTGATGGTGTCGCTCACTCCTGCCGTATAGTTGGCGTTTCCCATCCAGAAGTAATTGGTCTGGAACTCGCTGGTCTGGGTCCCAGGCATCTCGACGTCGATCTCGTCCTTGATGTCGCTCATGGTGATGAAAGCGGTGACCTGTCGACGAAAAGAGAGGAGGAGTTCAGCGAAGCTCGAAGAAGGACAGGAGACGAAGGCAGAAAGGACGAACGACTCCAGCGGCCGACGACGTCTTCAGACGAGCAGTGATGGTTCCGTAGTGAACGTAGCGGGTGGAAGAGAGCTTGGTACCACCTTTCAAAGCATAAAAGGAGACAAAGGTAGCAGTGCGTCAGCAAGAGGTGCGAGGAAGCCAACTCGCGCTCGTTCCCTTTGATTCGCATCACGTTTTCCTCGGTTCGATACCAATGAAGGAGAGATAGACGAACCATTCTCTGCTGTGAGAGTCAAAACTGCTTCCGATCCAGTCGAGAGCACCGTTCCTTTGTCGACAACCCAGTCCCAAGCGGTCGCGTTTCCGTCGTAAAGGGTAGCGTTCGTTTGGACGCGAGAGAGGTCGGAGAAGGTGTAGGTGTCGGGGAGGCAGAGAGGAGCAGGAGCGCATGACTGAGGAGTGTTGGAGTAGAGAGCTATGGTGATGGCAAGGAAGGAAGGGGGGAAGAGAGGAGAGAAGGAGGGAAGATCAAGGGAAGTTGTTTGGTTAGCTTGGACGTTCTTCTTCGAGGGAAGAACTGCAGTGAAAGCGGCTCACGATTACATCCTCCAAGACAGAACGGTCCGGTTGAGCCGCAGAAGCCATACTCTGATGGGAGAAAAGAAAGGAGGAAGAAGGAAGGGAGGGGGAAGGAAGTGAGAACTTGGCGAGAACAACGTTGAAGCTCAACAACCCCTCCGATCCTCCCTTTGTCCATTCCCTGTTCTTCACGAGTCAAAAGGAGCTGAAGACTCACCTGAGCAGCATGGAGCTGCAGTTGTGCAGGCAGGAAGATTCACTCCACAAGCCTGTCCTTGAGCTGAAACTGTCGAAGCCAGCGAGGAGAAGAGAAGGAGGGACGCGACGAGGAGGGTCGCGGATGGAGGAGCCATCTTCAAACAAGGGAGGGGGGGAAGGAGTGTGAAGCCGATTCGAGTGAGAGGGAGAGAGGAAGAGAAAGAGAAGGGAAGTCCTGTAGAGTTACGAGGGAATCTAGAGGGTCGAGGAGAAGAAGGAGGAGAATGTAGTTAGGGGAAAACAAAGAGGTCCAAGGGGAGGAGAGAGTTTCGTCGATCCAGTTGAGCTCGAATTTCCTTCCCTCCCTCAAGGTTTCCTCAAACCATCACCACCCAGCCACCAGCCTAGAGATCGTATAGACCCCACCCATGTCCTACGCGGATATCCATCCCGTTCATTCTCCCTACTCGCCCAGAGGAGGAGGTCCGGTTTCCATCGAAGTCGGAGGACGATGGGAGGAGGAGGAGGAAGTCCGAGCGACTCCCTACGACGAACACATGGAATGGGATATTCAACTCCAGGAGGACTCGAGGGAGCTTGGTAGAGATAGGTCGGTCGCTACGAGGGACGACCGAGGTCATGAGTGGAGTGAGATGGAGTGGGAGACGACGAGTCATGAGCCCGCTGTGAGTCGAGCTTCGTTCTCTCCTTCGTTTCTTCCCCAAATCTCCGAACTGTGCTGCTTCTCTTGAAGAGCTGGTGATAGAGACAAATATTATAGTTTCCTGCTCAAGAATCATCAGTCTTCTTAAAGAGCTCAGCTTCGCAGAGCGACATCTTCTTCTCTGCCTCCTTCCCGTGTTGAGCTCGAGCTCACCACTCTCCCTTCCTCCAACAGCAAGGATCCTCCATCGTTCTCTGCCTCGACACCAACACCCTGATTCGACATCTCCCCCTCATTATCTCCCTCCACTCTCTCCTCCTCGCTCATTCAACCTCCTCCTCCTCTCCTCCGCCTATCTCCTTCCTCATCCCGACGACAGTTCTTTCAGAGCTCGACGGACTGAAGTCTTCGAGAAAACCCGTCCAATCCACCCTCTCCTCGTCCTCGTCCTCGCCTTCCATTCACGCCTCCACCATCGGAACCTTAGCTCAGAGAGCCAACCACTGGCTCCTGGATCAAAAACGGAAAGAGCGAGTCGACGGCTGTGGCAGGGGAATCTTCTTCGTCAAACCTCCGCCGATTTCTGGTCCTGTAAACTCCTTTCTCGCTCTAGAACCTGCTCCCGACCTCCCGCTGACGTTCTATCGCCATTTTACTCAAAACAGGCCACCAACGACGATCGAATCCTCCACACCGCCCTCCTCGTGCGATCCATGCCCTCCTCGTCCGGTCAACCTCCACAGATCCTTCTCTGGACCAGCGACGTCAACTTCTCCCTCAAAAGCGAAGCCGAGGGAATCGAGACTATGGGATCTGGGTCCAGAATCGTCCCTCGGACCCCTATCGGACTCCTCCAGATGCTCGGGTTTGCGAACGACGCGCCTCCTCCTCCTCCTCCTCCTTCAACTTCCCAACCTCGCCAACCCACCCTTCCGTCGTTGTCGGTCGGTTCTACGGGAGATTACGAAGTAGGAGATGGGATGGAGATCGACGACGATGCAGTCATCTATGGTGGAGGGAGAGAGGGAGGAGTAAACGGAGCTTGGGACCCTTCACCTCGAGGGTCGTTTCGACGATTACTTGAGGGCTGCGTACCTCTCGCGTTGGATCGTCGACTGGCCGATATTCGTCGAGTCAACTCAGCCCTCCTCGATAACGCTGGTCTACCCTCGGAACCTCCTCCTCGCTCATGGAGACTCGACGTGAGTCTTCTCTCTTCGACGCGTTCGATTCCTCACTGATTCTCGGCCCTCACTCCGTTCCTTTTCACTCTCTTTCAGCAATGCTTCGATGCTCTCTGTCGAATCTGGGGAAACGACAAAGGTCGCTGGGAAGGACGCGATCTCGGCGTCTTCAAGGATCGTCGAGTCTCTTCCTCCTCTCCCCCTTCCCCACCAACCATCTCCTCCTCTCCTTCCAACATCTCCATTCACGCTCCTCGATCCTCTCACCAACCATCAGTACCACCTTCCTTCACCTCCCCTCTACATCCTCCCTCGCCGAAATACGTCCGAGAGGTCCTCCTCCCGATCCTCTCGTCGTTCTTCTCGGTCGCGTCGTCTTCCGCTCCGAGCGAGGAGGAATGGGTTGAGGTATTGAAGGCTGTGGAGATTGTGCTGGGTGGACCTGGTGGGAGGAGGTTTCTAGGGGAGGGGAGTTGGAAGGAGGTGTTGGAGGGGATTGAGAAGGGGTGGGAAGAGGTGAAGGTGGTGAGGAGGAGGGAGATGGGGTTTGATGATTGATTGATTGGTTTCTTCCTTCTTTTGTGTCTTGTGTGCCAATCTCGTAGCGTTATGTGTTATGTATGAGATGTGTCAGTCAATGATAGAGTTAGAAGAGTCGATCTGGGAAGCAGGTCGGCACATCGAGTCGAACTCTCGTCGACGGGGTTGTCCTTTCGATTTCGAGTAAGGAAAGCGACAACAAGATGTGAGAGAAAGAGTTGATCGTGTATCCGTAACTACCCCGAGAGTGAAGAAGCTTTAAACAAACTGAAGAAGGTCCAAACGAAAAAAAAAAAAAAAAAAAAAAAAAAAAAAAAAAAAAAAAAAAAAAAAAAAAAAAAAAAAACGAAACGAGTCGTCGCAAAGAAACTTCAACGAGACCTCGCATCTACGTAAACCCTGCCATCTTTAGTAGACCGTCGCACCCTCCCGGCATACCCTTGGATCGCCAGTCCTTGAAAACGAGGGATGAAAGAGATTGGGACGTCGGAAAACATAAAAATCAGCCCAACCGCTATAAAAGTCGTCGTTGAACGAGAAGGGAAAAAGAGCTGAGCTAGAACAGGTACGTACCACTATAGACTTGACTCCCTGAAGCTTTTTCTCCTCTGCTTCCTTCACACGTGCTGTCGAAAAACGCGACGCGACGCACGGAGTTCAGTTTCGCCCTTCCAGCTCGGCTCCAGGCACTACACTTCACTGCACTTTGAGAGGCTTGTAGTGCAGTGTATGTGATGAAAAAGCACTACTTAGTTGAAGTGCTTTTGTAATGCGTTGATGAAGCACTACTGCAGTTGTAGTGAAGTTAATGCAGTTGATTTCGAAGGATCAGCGACGCGTCTTCCCGTCCCAACCGATCTGCTCCTGGACGTCCCCCGCCTCTAATGATAGCTGCTGCTTGCAAGACTAAGCGACAAGACGGCTTTCACTGGGCAAATCAAGATCAAAAACTCCTTGAAAGCAAAGATGAAAGCCTCGCACGACGCGTCGTTTCAGCGACGATGTCGCTCTCCTTCGGAAACCCAGCGTATCCAGAAAGAGGAAAGCTTCCCGGGGAAAGAATCAAACAGTACAAGACCAACATAAATCAGGATAAACGTGAGATGAACTAGAAAATCGACGCGTCAAGCCTCAACACCCTTCATCGAGTTCGCTCCCTCGCCACCAAAGCCATCGCAATTCCCCACTCCTCATCCAGTGAAACCCCATCTTTCATCCACTGGGACGAGCAGACCGATCTCTCAATCGTCTCAGCGCGAAGAGCTCCTCGGTTCCGTCCAACGACGTCCGCCGCTGCTTGCAGGCGGAGCCAGCAACGACGGCGAGGTATTCCGGGAGAGCAGAAAGTTTGTTGATCTGGTGTCTGTTCAGCGGGATGGTAGGAGGAGGAGCTTCCGACATGAGAGGTGGTTGGAGGGCGAGAAGGGAGGGGAGAGGGTTGAAGTAGAAGGGCGACGCGAAAAGCTCAGTCGAAATTTCAGGCTGCTCCTGCACGTGCTTCAGTCGGCGATACCAGTGCAAAGTTGACAAGCAGAGATTCTTTATACGACTGTTTTCTTTCTCGCCTGCGATCAAGCTGAAGATTTGTAGAGATGGGAGGGAAGATCACGCGTTTGTCCGACGCGTCGAATCGAGAGTAAAGGCCCAGAAATTCTGGTCCTCAACCCTTCCGAGGCGAAAAATCGATGATAAACCATACTATGCGTCGTGATAGAACTCTCCCAACCTCTGCAGCCTCTACAGCAGTGTTCTTCCACACTGCAGTTGAAGATTAGCTTGCACTTCAACTTCACTGAGCGAGAGGCGTAGTGAAGTGTAGTTGGGGAGGCTCGCAGTGCTTTTGTAGTTCCGTCAACTACTAATGAACTTAAAAAGCATTACACTACAACTAATTACAACTACTGTAGTTAGTAATGCCTGGAGCCGAGCTTCCAGCTCTCCTCACCAAGCACAAGAAAGACGGCTAACCTGAAAGTCTCTTCAGCCTATGACCAAGCATCTTCATTTCTCTGACCGTTACCTCCGTACCACCAACCCAAGCAGCTCTGCTTCGCGGATCTTTTTTCGACGCGCGACGGGCGTCCTCCTCCTGCTCCAATCTCCTCGTAGCAGCCTCCTCCTCTGCCGAATATTGCTCCCAAGCCTCCCATTTCCTCTGGATGAGCAACCTCTCCAACGAGGCATACCCAGTCTGAAAAACCTTGAGTCCGAGGAGGGCGTTCCAATTCCCGTCCAACAGCGTCGTTTGGACCAGCAAGGCGGACTGCAAGATCCTGAGCGGACGTTGGAGGAAAGCAGAGGGGGTGGTTTCGTCGAGGGGTGGGAGGGAGTTGGAATTGACAAGGGGTCCTTGGATCATGATGGAGTAGAGTTGGGTGGTGTAGATGGAGAGGACGTCTGGCTCGGACGACGCGTCGAAGTCCGAAAAAAAGATGAAACGAGTCAGCCCCTGCAGCACCCCTTTCGCGTCTGTTTCTCCGTCTAACCACCGAAAGAAAGAAGAAAAAAACAAAAACTCACAGGGCTTGAAGATCTCCTTCTTTTCAACGGGACGAGACATACCAGTGATGCTTCCCGGCCTGAGAAGCTGAACGACCCTGGGAACGACGAAGATCTCTGCAAGACCGAGTTCCTCCTCGGCGGACTGATAGATGTTGTAGAGGAAATCCACGCGAAGGTTCCTTCTGCTCGGTTGAGGATAGTTGATCTGCTTGGAGAGGTGCTCGAGATCGGCGAGGTAGGGAAAGGTGTAGAGAGAGAGCTGTTGAACGTTCTTGAGGGAGAGGGAAGAGGAGAGGCGAGGGAGGTAGTCGAGGAGGAGGTGTCGTTCGTCTCCTTTCGTTTCTGCGAGAGTCTGTAGAGACAGAAGTCAGTCGTCTCATCGAGAAGCGACATGTATCAACTGTGCTCACCATCCTCTCCAAAATCCTGCTCGCATCCTCAGGACGCCAAAGCTCGACGGTGAAGGAGAGGAGCGGCGACCCTCAAACTTCCGAGCGAGACGAGACACCATGCCTTGAGGACTGAGACTGAGGGAGATCGGAGGATGATCCGATTGACGATCTCGATGGGGATGGTCTCTGCGAGTGAAGGAGGAGGTGGTGGCGACATGATCGGGGATGGGAGAGTGGGGGTTGGGGAAGAAGCGAGAGAAGGGGCGGACGTAGGGAACGTTGGGGGATTCGGAGGCTGTAGAGACTTGGTTTCGGGAACTCGTCGGGGAGAGGCAGTTCATCTCGATACTGCTCACAGTCGAAGAAAGAAAAAAAAGCTAAGCGATCAAGAAGGTAAGAAGCGAGGTAGAAAGAAAGACGAAGAGAGAGATCGAGGAAACACAAGTATGAACAAGAAGGAGAGAGAGAGAGAGACGAGCCGAAACGAAGACGACGCTGTAGTCTAGGTATAAGCGAGAACGAGGAGGGAAAAGATAAGGGAGATGACCAATAAAATGTGAGAGGAGAAGAAGAAAACAAGAGACGAGACTCGAGGGGAGAGGAGTGCAGAAAAAGGAGAGTTGGGGACGCGTCCGATCTTTGGAGTCTTGGACGTCGACGTAGGAGTAGGTGGTGTGTGGATGGAGGATCGTGACAGGGTAGATACGAAGCAAAAAAGAGGTTACCAAGTAGCGGAAAGAAGAAATGAATAAAAAGAAAGCGTAGTAGGGATAACGGGCGAGACGGAGTGTTGTTGTACAGCGAGGGACGTGACGGATGAAGCGACCGAAGATGTTGACGAGACGAGTCGAAGAGGGAGCAGGTATGGAACCCGTCGAGCTAGCGGACGAAGTCAGTTTGGGAAAGAGCTGAGAAAGAAGGAGAAAAGGTCAGCGAGAGGAGAACAAGAGAAGAGTCGACGCGTCGAGATCGACTCACAGGATCTCCTCTTCCTCAACGTTCGAGCAGCCGTCTTCTCCTTCACGAGCGTCATTCTCGTAACCTCTCCTCGAGTCAGAACAGCCGACGATCCCGAAGCCGGCGATCGAGCAGCGATGGGCAGTCCGAACGGTCTCGAAAGGGGCATCTGCGAGAACGGAAGGAGGTCAGCTCTCTCTCTTTTCTTCTCGATCTTGTAGAGATGGAAGTGCTCACCTTGAGGGTAGGAAGTCTCGAAACACCACCTCCAGCGATCGGAGACGCAGGACCGTTGTAGTTCCCCATCTTGAGGGTCCTGGAAACGGCTTTCGACTCGGTTGCTGGTCCTCGACGCGTGGAAACGGCGATCCGAGAAGCGACGGGTTTGCGACTCTTGGCTGGACTGGCGATCGGAGGAGCTGGAGCCGGAGCTGTCGATGAGGAGGCTGTTCGACCCGGAGAGAGGAGAGTGTCCGAATCGTCCGATTTGGCTCGTTGGTACTTGTGAGGAGGAGCTCGTCCGAGAGGGTCTGGGTCGACGTCGTCTTCGTCGATCGATGAGGCAGCAGTGCGCTTGGCCAGAGGTGTCTGGTAGAGAAAGAATCAGAAAGGAGAAGGTCGGCTTCGAGCAGAGGTTGAAGAAGGAAGAGAAGGAAAGAAGACGACGAACCTTTCGAGGTTGACCAGGAGCTTCAGCTCGAGCAGCGGCAGCGTTCGAAGAAGCGACGTGACGGGCAGGAGTGACTTGAGGAAGAGTGGAAGGGATGTTTCGACCGTATCGGTCGTCGCTGGGAGGAGTGATGGCTCGGGACGGGGAGGAAACAAGAGCGAGGGAAGCTTTGTAGGCCGCGACAGCCTCGTCGGCAGCGGCCCATTTCACCCATTCGAGGTGGTTGAGAAGGATGTACTGCTGTTGAGGTCCCACGACCATTCCAGGCTGTTGGAAAAGGGATATGAGGTCAGTCTTGGTTGACGAGACGACGCGCCTGGTTCGACGAAAACTCACTCGACAAATCCTCATGAAACCGATAGCCTCCTGAGCAGTGAACGAGTGCTTGTAGATCAACCAGGCAGCGATGAGGCATCCAGTCCTTCCGAGTCCAGCTTTGCAGTGGATCTGACGGGAGGAGAGAGACGAACGCATCAGCAAAGAGGCTCGAGCCAACGGAGACTCGAGGACCAAACTCACAGCGATAACACCTGATGATAAAAGAAGGATGAAGGTCAGTCTCAGTCAGGAAAAGGAGAAGAGAAGACGGGACGAACCATTGGCTGAGATTATTCGCTGAGCGTCGCACAAGAACTCTCGCACCATCTCGGGAGGCGGCTGAAATCGAAGACCGAAGAACGAGCGTGTCAGTGCGACTCTGAAGCGAGAACGAGGAGACATGCCAAGTGCTCACATTCGTTCCGTCCTCGAAGAACATGTCCTTGAACTCGATACCTCTCGTCTGGAAGTCCCTCTGGTCGTAGAGAGGGTTGTTGAGTCGAACAACGAGCTTGACCTTGTTCTCGGCGAAGTAGTTGAGGACGTTGTCGTAGGCTTGAGTGTGTTTCTTGTTCGGGAAGTTTGATGTCGCCTTGGGGTTGGTGAGAGCTCGGACGTAGTGGTTGTCTGAGTAGAGAAGGAGAACAGAAGAGGGAGGGACGGTCAGCTCGACGGGAGATGCTGACGAGGCGAGCGACCGGCGTAGGGACCCACCTTGAGGAGAAGCGAAGGCGATGAAGTCTTTCGACACCCAGTTGAAGTCTCCGTTCCTGTAAAGGAGAAAAGGGAGGAAAAAGGGTGAGTGTCGTGGGACTCGAGAGGCGAAGCTGGTTCGAAGACGGGACTCACTCGACTCGTTCATAGAAGCAGTACTCGTCGATGTCAAAGTCCTCCAGGTTCAGCAACCCAGCCTTCAGAGCCTTCCATATTCCGTAGAGACAGTCCTGTTCGCCATACGAGAAGGAAGGAGCTCATCAGCTTCTCTGAAGCTCGAACAAGAGAACGAGAGACAGAGACGCACCTGGATACTCAGATTGAAGTCTCCTCGACCTCTCCCAGCATCTCGGAAAGGAACGAACTCGATATCGGCGATAGCTGTAGATGAGAGGAAGCAAGAGGTCAGACGAGCAAGGATACGGCGAGAATTGAACCGAAAGAAAGGAGAAACGAACGATAGAACGCTTCGGCGGGAGTCTTCCTCTGGACGATGAGCTGCAGAACCAAGAAGGATGGTCGGTCAGCATCAGCCCGACTCAGAGAGGAGATGCTGAACGTACCACGTAGAGAGCCATGAGCAGAGCAGCGTTGGCCTTCTTCTGAGGATCGGAGGAAGCGTAGAGGACGATGGCTGCGTCCGAACCTTCCTTCTGTTTCAACCGAGGTCACACGAAGGAGCAGCGGGATGGCGATGAGCTCGAAGTCCCATCTGTGTAGAGAAGATTATAAATGAGACTGGGACAAACCTGAAGCAAATCGTGGATGTCTTGTGGTAGAGCGAACGACGAGACGAAACGGAGGCATCAGCTTGGAGCTCACTCTCCTCCCTCCCCTCCCTTCCTCCTCCAGATCGCATCAAGAGACTCACGAATGCAGAACTTGTAAACCATAGCAATGTTGAGCCTGTGATTATCCCCCAAAGCAAGCCCGAAGAAAGAGCGTCAGAAACCTCGTGAATCTTCGTTGAACGACCTCCCTCCTCTCCCTTCCCTCCCTCGCTCCTCCTCCCTTGCTTGAGCTGGAAACTTACGGTCCGAAATCCTTTGCGAAGCTCTGATAGATCAACTCGTTATCGATGCACAGCCAGTGTAGATCCCTTCCTTCCTTCTCCTTCTCCTTCCCTTTGCCCTTTGAGAGCATCTCTGCTGAGGGTCCATCCGACTCGTCGTCTCCGCTTGAAGGAGGAGGGGAGGAGGTCTGGGCTGATCCTCCTCTCCCGCCTGCTGCAGAAGGTGTAGGTAGTTTGCGAGTTGTAGGAGATTTGTTGAGGTGGGAAGCTGAAGGGAGAGGGGAGGGGAAGGTGGTGAAGTAGAGTCTGGAAGAGAGAGGAGGAGGAGGTGAAGGGGAGAGGGAGTGTTGTTGAGAAGGGAGAGCGAGGTCGAAGGTCAGCGAGCGAGCTTCAGAAGGAGCGATTAGGACTTATACAAAGACAAAATTACCTCTCGTCAAACTTGATCAGAGTAGGCGCAGAAGTCGACATCCTTTGGACGCAGAGGAGGAGGAGAGGAGGAGGAGGAGGAGAAAGGCCGGAGCTCGTTTGGGAGGGGAAGGAGAACGGGGTGTCCCTGTAGAAAGCTGGACGAGACCTCTCTCCCTTAGATGAGTCGAGAAGGAGTAGTAGAAGGGGAAGGTTGATGGTCTCGTGTGAAAGAAGGGCGGAGAGAGAAAGAAGAGGAGGAGGAGGGCGGAGTGACGGTTGATGGGCAGGGGAAGGAGGAGAGGAGTGAGTTGACTTCTTTCAGAGGCGAAAGGGGTTCACGCGCCTCTCTTTTTTCGTTTCGATTCTTCCCTTTGATGGAGAGTTTCTGATCTTTCTGAACTCACTTCGAACAAGGAAGTCAGAGATACAAGAAAATTAGGCTGTTGTTGAGATCTCTCTGCGATCTTGCGGGCGTGCTCGACGCGTCGCCCGTCTCTCCTCTCTTTCCCTTTGACGAGAACCCGTCTCTTCTCCGTGGTACCTTGGCAATCAGACTCGAAATGGCTTTGAGTGCCCTTTCAAGTAGGACTGTCCTTGAATTTCCCTCGACGAAGAAAAACGAAGACGAAAGGAGATCTCGAAAGTCGAGAGAGGGAAAGACGACTCGACTTTTCCCTTTCTCTTCCAGCCAGGACCTCGGACAGCAAAAAAAAAGTCCAGCCCTGTAGAACTGTCTTGTCAACTCTGACCTTGTAAAAAACTTTCTCACCCTCCCAACAAAAAAAGTCGTCATCCCACCGGCTCCCTCCTTCTCAAAGTGAAAGCTCACCCTTTTCCGCTCCTTCCCTCCAAACCACCTTCCTCCCTCCATCGCCATGCTCCGCACCACCACCACCACCGCTGCCCGTACCCTCCTCCGCTCTTCCTCTCGTCTGCAACAACGCTCCTACCAAGTCGATCGATCCACTTTCGTCGAGCGAAATCAAGGACCTTTGGTTCGTTCGACTCCCCTCCCTCCCTTCGTTCTCTTCCTCGTCCTTGCTCCCAGTTTCTCTCTCTCAACTCACACACCACACGCACCTCTTTTCTTCTTTGTCTTTCGCAGTTGATCGCAGCAGCCGTTCTTTCGCTCGCTGTTCGTCCCGCTCTCTCTCCCTCCCTTCTTCGTCCCATTCGAGCTCAAGCTCACACTTCCTTCCCTTCTTCTTTCGTTCCCGGCAGTCCATCTACGTCCTTCAACCTCAAGAAAGCTGGGCTTCTCTCGGTCCGACGCCTACGAAACCATCCACTCCAGCAGTTGGGTCGGCGCAGGACGTCATGGGGAGTCAGACGAAAACGACTCCTCCTCCGAAGTAGAGGCAGGGAAGCAAGGTCGATTTAGGTGAGTCCAGTCAGGGGGAGGCTGAGGTTGAGAGGTGCTTGCGCTGGGGGCGCTGGGGGTGGAAGCTGCAGGGCGAAGGAGGAGAGGGAGCAAGGGGAAACGAAGGGATCATGAGCTCGAGCTGACCTCTCTCCTCTCTTCCCTTCCTCTCCTCCCCTATCCACAAGCACACCCCACTCTCTTGAATATATCGTAGCTCGAGCCACCTCGATCGCGTGCCGGTCGTTTTTTGGTTCTTTTACTTTCCTTCGCTCCCAATCATACGAAGAACGAGTCCCTTCATCTTCAGCCCCCAAGCATCCTCAAACCCGCCCTCCCTCCTCCTCCTCCCCAAAAAGGTCGTTAAGCGAAACGAAACGAACGAAACCAAAAACACGATATAGAAAACTAAAGAAAGGAAGGAACGAAGCAAGAGGGTCGTGAGAGCAGAAGGGGGTGGGGGTATATCTTTGTTGCGAGCAAGCGGAGAGCGAGATGAGCGTTTCGTAGGGACGTGAAGGGAAGAAAGACGAGAGAAACCAAGGAAGAGAGGAGACGCTCTGTTGGGTAGATGAAAAAAAAGGGATTCGAGGTTAGTAGATGGAGAGAAGAGCGAGAGAGAAGAGGGAGAAAGGGAGAAGGGGTGGACACGAACAAAACAAGTTCTCGATGGTCATTTGCTTCATCAGCTGTAGATACCGAAAACGAAGAAGGAGGAAAGAGGTCAGTGAGGGTCTCCGTAGTTCAATTGAGAGGGGAAGAGTATAGACGTACGTCCTGTGGAAAGAAAGAAGGGACGACGTGTCAGCGAACGAAAGGACGCGCACGATCTCCAACGAGAGAGACCAAGTTTGTTGAAATGTACGTACGGTATGAGCCACCATAGCTGTAAACTCCTCAAAGTTGATCTTTCCATCCCTAGTTCACCCAAAAACATCGCAGACCAATGAGCTCACGTCCGAAAGGAGAGAGAGAGGGCTGAAAGGGAAGGAAGGTCGAGCTCACCCATCCTTATCGGCCTCCATGATCGTCTTGTCCACAATCTGCTGCAGTTGTTGATCCTACCCAGTCCCCAATCGAATGAACAGTTAGCCTTCGAGCTCTCGAGAGCGAGATCATGAAGTAAGAAGGGAAAAGAGAGCGAGCTCAAGACTCACCTTCAAGTTGGACCCCACCATCATCTTCAACACCAGGAACAGCTCTCCATTCGAGATGAACCCGTCTCGATCCATGTCGTACACTTTGAAGGCAACTGATCGTACAAGAAAGCAAAGTTCAAAGGTCAGCCGAAGTCTACGAGGGAGCAAGAGGGCGGAAGGAAGGGAGAGAGAGGAGGGAGAGGGATGGGAAACGAACAACGAAGCTTCTCCTCCCGAGCTCCTTTCGACGAGAAAGCTGACAGACCACCAACGAACTCCTGGAAGTCTACGGTTCCTCCTCCACTATAGGAGAGAACATGAAGAGGGAGGGTGTCAGCGAAATGGAGAGGAAGGCGGCAAAGGGGAAGGGAGGAAGGAGAGCTCGAGATGACAGCTTCGAGCTCATTGGAAAGGGTGAGCTCGTTCCCTCCCAGCATGAGAGCTCTTGCCAGCAAGCTGCAGGGCGATATACATCTTCCCTTCGGACGATGAGCTCCACTCGAGCTCCCCAACAAGCTCGTCTCCCTCTCGAGGACGAAGAGCCAGAGAGGTCGTGCTCCCTCCCTCCTCCCCTTCGTTTGACGCTCCTCCTTCTCAGCTCCGTCCTGCTCTCTCCCAGCAGACACCCGAAAGAGAACGAAAAGTGGGACTCACTCCTCATCAAAGATAGCAATCATTCTCGACGCTAACGGGTTGTTTGCGATCTGAGGGATCTGGAGGAACTCCTCCTTGTCGATGGATCCGTTGCCATCCCGGTCGAGCTTCATGAACCGCTTCTTGAGTCGTTGGAGTTCTTGGGCAGAGACTGTAGTGGCAAGAATTGAGCTTCAGTATACGAGCATGTAGAGTCAGAAGGGAGTGGGTTGGGAGCTCACAGTTTGAAGACCTCTCCATTTCTTGAGGGAGGAAGAAGGAGGAGGAGGAGGAGCGTGTCAGTTGAAGGCGACGAGCTCGTCTGAAACTGCTACAGAGGGAGAGAAAGGACGTACCCGAGAACGCTTGGTTTACTGATCCTGCCTGTCCCATCGTGAAAGAAAGCTGAGAGTCGAAAGAGAAAGGAAGGGGGAGGGAGGGGTTGTTGTAGTTGAGGTCAAGTTGGGAAGAGCGAGCTTTCGATCTCTCCTTCCCTTCTTTCGCCAACAAACCGTCATCCCTCAAAAACAAAAAATCGTCGCTCTGTATATCTCAGGCTCAGCTCGACTACGAATAACACCTGACTGGATGAAGATCTCTCTCACAAGATGTAGCCAACTCCTCCGAACTTCAACCACTCGTTCCCTCTCCCTCTCCTCATCCTCCTCCTCCTCTCCTTCCCTTCGTCGCTTCACCTCCTCAACCTCAACCCCTCCGCCCTATCAACCCCCAACAATCTACGCTCTAGGTACTCCTCCAGGGAAAGCAGGAGTAGCTGTCCTGCGAATCTCAGGTCCAGCTGTCCCGGAGGTTTACAAGCAGATGATCTTTCGTCGAGCTCAACAAAAGTCAGCCAGAGGGATCGAAGGAGTGCTTCCCTCGCCGAGGAAGATGGTCCTCAGGGAGATCAGAGTCCCAGAGACGGCTAAGGAAGATGCAGGAGAGGTTATAGATGAGGGGCTGGTGGTTTATTTTCCGGGTAAGCAGCAGCAGAGAATCAGCTCAGCCCTCCGTCTTTCTAGGCTCGCGAGCTCACTTTCCGTCCCTCCCTCCCTCCTTCGTCGACGTTCGCTTCCCAGCTCCCAACTCCTTCACGACCCTCCCCCTCCTGGAACTCCACACCCATTCTTCCCTCTCAGTTTTAACCAAAGTCCTCTCGGCTCTATCCCTCATCCCAAACTGTCGTCCAGCCGAACGAGGAGAGTTCACGAGGCAGGCCTTTTTGGCTGGAAGGATGGATCTCACAGAGGTGGAAGGGCTGAGGGATTTGATAGATGCCGAGACGGAGGGGCAGAGGAGGCTGGCTAGGGGAATGGTGGGGGTGAGCAGGCCGAATCTTCCATCTAACAGGCAGGGAGGGAAAGAGAGAGGGAAGGCTGACCTTTTCGTTTTCGTTCAGGGCCATCTGAGAGCTCGATACGAGACTCTGAGGGAGGAGATTATCCATGCTATGGCCATCTCGGAAGCCTTGATCGACTTTGGAGAGGACGATAACATTGGGGAGGAGGTGCTGGACGATGGTTCGTCTTCTTCGACGCGTCGGACGTCTTTCGTTGCTGACCTCTCCTCTGGTTCGTCGGCCACTCAGCTCGAGCAGAAGTAGTGAAACTCATCAACAAGATCGAAGGCCACCTGAACGATAATAGACGAGGAGAGATCATGCGTTCTGGAGTCAAGGTGTCGATTTTTGGACCGCCGAACGCTGGGAAGGTGAGCTTGCTTTCTTTAGTTCTCTCCTTCACTTCCTCTCCTTCACCTCATCCATCCCTCCGATTCAGTAGAGTGTACTTGTGCTGACACGTTCTCCTTCTAATCATTGCAGTCTTCCCTCCTCAACCACCTCTCCCAACGAGACGCAGCCATCGTGTCTCCCGTCCCTGGAACAACTCGAGACATTGTCACCGTCTCCCTCGACATCGCTGGAGTAAAAGTCGTCCTCAGTGATACAGCAGGACTCAGAGAGACGGAGGATGAGGTGGAGAAGATTGGAGTTGAGAGAGCTGGGCAAGAGTGGGTCCCCCTCTCCGTCTTGCTTTTTCTCGACGCGTCGTTTTTATCGACGCGTTTTCTCTCGCTTCGTTCCCTCATACCACCTTCCGCTTCTCTCACCAATAACCTCGTTTCTTCTCCCTTCTTCCCTCCCCTTCCAGAATCGCTTCCTCCAACCTCCGACTCCTGATCCTCCCTCTCCCCTCCCTCCTCTACCCCTGGTCGACCCTCTCCTCCGTCCTCCCTCCACTCATCCTCCCGCACATCACACCCGACACCCTCATCCTCCTCAATCAGTCTGATCTCATCCCACCAACCCTCTCCCGTGCCGAGCTTGAGGAGCTGGTGAGCGAGAAGATGCTTGCTTCTGGAGGAGAGGTGAGGTTGCCAGAGGGAGTGAGGTGGTGGATCGGGAGTTTACAGACTGGGGAGGGAATGGAGGATTTCTTGGAGGAGGGGGTGGGGAGGTTTGTGAAGGAGAGGTGAGTGAAAGGAGCTTGATTTTGTAGTTCGTTCGATCGACGCGTCGAACTGACGCTGCCTCTCGTTTTGTTCTTGTTTACAGATTCAGCTCGGGAACGAGCCTTGAGTCTCCTTTGATAACGAACGAGAGGCATAGACATCATCTCACCCAGGCTTTGGTGCATTTGAAGTTCTTCCTCGGTGAGTCTTGTTCACGCCTCGTCCCTGTCCCATCTCGTCGAGCTGACTTCGTCTTTCGCTCTCCACTCCTTCCAAACAGATCAACCACCTTCGGAGATCATCTTCGCTGCTGAGTCGTTACGGGATGCAGCAAACGAAATAGGGAAGGTCTCGGGGATGAGTGTGAAGGTCGACGACGTGTTGGATCGGTTGTTTGGGGAGTTTTGTATTGGTGAGTTGGTTTCCCCAACCCAAGCTTTATCTTTATAAGCTGGAAGGAGAGGCGAGTAAGAGTGCGGGATGCTGACACCGTGTTCGTTGTTCGCGCTTTCGTTTCTCAGGCAAATAGATTGAATGAGTTTGTTGTTGCTCTCGGATTTTTGAAAGACACAGCGAAAGACAGAGAAAGAGAGAACGAAAGTTGGTAGTCTGTGCTGGCCTGAGACGACCTTACAGCAGTCGAACAAGAACGAGACGCGTCGAAATCTCTCCTCTCGACGCGTCGTTCTCTTCATTCCCTTCTCCCGCTTCGACTCGCCTCAAACCCAAACCAGAGAAGGTGACACAGAAATCGTGAAACGAGCTTGAGATCAGAGTCGCCGAGCAACGGACGACGTATCAAGGATGCCAGCGACCGGAACGTTAACGAGAGCGAGAGGGAGGAGGGGAGGGCAAACAGTACAACCGGATAGACCAAAGAAAAGAGCGTAAAAGAGAGCGAGAGGGTATCTACGTAGAAAGAGAACCTAGACGAGACGAAGGCGCAACAGAAAGAGACGCGTCGAAGAACGAAACCAAACGATCATCACGTCGCGGGTCGAAGAGCTCTCAGCCTGTCCGAAACCAAACCCAAATGCAAACCAGTCTCGATTCAGCTTTTCTTCTCTTCTCCCCTTCCAGTTGCCTCGTTCTCTCATCCAGCTCAACTCACCTGTCAGCCAGCCGATCGTCCTCTTCTCCCACCACCTCTCCTTTCTCCTCCACCGCTCCCACGGGAGTTCCCCTCTCCGCCGTCTTCCCCATCAACTCATGCTGCACCTCCAACCCAGCCTCATCTGCCACCTGCTGCATGAGGAGGTCGACCTGATCCTGAGGGGTGGTGGTAGCGGTGGTGGAGGACATGGTGGATTCCATGTAGGAGGTCTGAACGTCGAGATCGGTGAACTGGGATTCGAACTTGTCCATGACCATGGATATCTGTGAGTGATTTGTGAGAGAAGGGAGTGGGAAGGGAGCGTTGGAGGTGGGGAGGTGGTGGGAGAGAAAAACGGAGCGCGGGAGGGAGGGAGAGAGGGAAGGGAGGAGGGAGGTGAGCTCGAGCGAGGAGGCAAGGGAAGCGAGGAGGAAGGATGGGACAGGGACGTACACGTTCAAGGTTCATGTTCTCCATAGCTCGATCCATTCCTTTGACGACGCTGGCCATGGAACCGGTGACCTATAGAAAGAAAACGAAGAAGAGGGAGAGGGAAGCGGTTCAGTTCGACTGATGGGAAGGGACCTCGGAAGCGAGCTCTGTGAGATCCTTCGAGCGATCTCCTACTGCACGACTGTACTCTACGGCGATCCTCCGAGCTAAGGATGCTCCTTCGAGGTTCATAAAGGCCTCGACATCTGGCGTTTGGGAGAGAACGAGCTGCTTCGCCGAGAGCCCTCTCGCCTCCTCCCCTCCCTCCCTGCCTCGAGCTCAACCCTTCTCGTCCCTCCCAAACGAGTTCAACCGCGAGATGATACCGAAACTCACCTGCTTCATCGTGACCGCTGTTTCCACCCTACTAGCGACCGCATCGATCCTGGAGCCTAGACGAAGGAGGTTGAGGGACTCGTTCTTCTTCCTGATGACGTTGCTGGCGTAGATTCGAGCTCCCTCGGTGTTGCCTTGTTGGAGAGCCTGCAGAAGATGAAGACGGAGCAAAGGGACATGTACAGGTGATTAAAGTGGTCAACTTGAGTCTTCGAGTCGAGGTAGACGAGCTGATGGAGGAACTGGAGGAGGTCGGGAGGGCGGGAGGACGGAGGGATGAGCTTCACCTTCTTGAGCTTTGCCTTCTCCTGGTTCTCATCCTTCTGGGCCTTCTTGGATTGTCGTTGAAGAGATTTGGCAGTGAACTGAAGACGACCAAGAAGAGAGAGGATGTCAGCTCTACTCTTCTCTCCTTTGCCTCAAAGCAGGAGCGAAGCGAGGGAGGGAGACGAGAACCCACCTTGAGCTGGAAGAGGGATTCTGTTCGTCCAAAAGCGAGAAATCAAGTCAGTCCAAGGTCTCCGCTGGTCGACGCTGATCTATACGTACTTTCGAGAGCGCTCATGTTGAATAAAAGATGTGGAAAGCGTCGATGGAGTTGGGGGAAGGAAGGAAGAGACCCAGAGTCGAGCGATTTCGAGGTGACCTTCAACCTCCTTCTTCTCCTTCCCTTCCCTCCCTTTCTCCCTCTCTTCTCACCTACCTCAACATGCCTGTCGGAGAAGATGTTTCCTATCGAACGAGGTTCGTTCTTTATCTTTCCTACCCGTCTGATCCGCTCGATCTGAGAGGCTGAGAGCTGACCTTACGTCCTTCCCCTTCTTCTTCCTCCTTCCTCCCTTCTCCTTCCCCTCCTCCTCCTTCGACTTCATCTTCCGATCGCTCAGTGAGGCAGCAAAGACGTACTTCCCTAATGGATACGTGAGTCTCCTCACCTTCTTTCTCCTCTCTTGTTTGGAAGCGTCGCTGACTTGAGCCTCTCTCTCCCTTTCGCGAATCGAACCAGACCATGTCCCTGGCGATGCGACGAGCTCGACGTCGTTACTTCTGGCCAAACGTCCGAGGATGCATCGTCCTCACCATCTTTGGAGGAGCAGTATACTTCTACTCCCTCGAAGCTGTAGCTCAAGACGATTTCGTACGTTCTTCTCCCCCTTCATCTTCCTTCTCGTCCAAAAGTCGAGAGCTCACTCGCCTTCCTTCCCTCCCCTCCTTCCCTCTCCCTCTTCTCTCCCTTCTCCTGTCTTCTTCCTCGCACCTTCACAGGAAGATCTCACCTCCCTCATCCCTTCCCCAACCGAACGATCCACCATCCCCTCCCTCGAAGAACTCGACGCCTCCAGAGCAGAAAAGACTCGACGAAGGAAACAAGCTCAACTCGACCTCAAGACCGATCTCCCTTACGCCACCAACCCTAACCCAACGTCGGCAGCGCTGTCGGGGACGACGCAGGAGTGGGGTTCGTTCGGTCTCGGACCGAAACTGAGTTACTACTGGCCGAAGGGAAAGGAGGAAGGGTTGATTGCGGGTGCGCCGAAGGTGGATCAGTTGGGACGGATCGGAGATAGGACGCTGGGGAGCGTGGGTGGAGAGGGAGTGAGGAGGATTTAGAGGGAGGGAGGAGGGTTAGTGTAGGGGTATGTGAAACGAACCTGTCTTTATCTCGTGGGCGGAATAGAGGAAAGGAGAGAACGACGGAAAGGGAGAAGAAGCGTCGGTTTGGATCGTGAGTCGCGGGAGCCTCGTTTGGAGAGTGTTCGGAGACGAGGTGGCAGTCGAAGGCGTCGAGGCTTGACGTGAGAAAGAGTCGACTTGGAAGCTAAGGTCGGGGAGGCGAGAGATCCCGCTCGACGAAAGTGCGGGTCGCGACGTCGTTGAGAGCGAAAGATCGACCTCTTTCTTCTTATCAAGCCAGCTCCCAGAAACTCAGCTCTGTTGAGCTACTCTCAGCTGCAAAGAAAAGTTCCGCCGAGGAACCTTGTCCTGGAAGTGAAGAGAAGGGAACAAGAATCTCTCGAGCAAAGAAACGCGTCGCCTTCGTCTGTCTGTTCCCGATCCTCTTTCCGGTCTCGAGATATTATCTCGGGAGACGATAATATCAAATTGAGTGAAGCTGATTCATCCGGAATCGCGAGATGAAGAAGAAGAACAGCTAGACGAAGGGTCGCATCGACGACGGAACCAAGACGCCGAAGAAGAATTCGTTCTCAGAGCTTGAAGCCGGTGATAGGGACGGTCGAGGGAGTGATCTGAAAGGAAAAGGTTAATTCTCTTCAGCCTCCGGAAGGATTCGTAAAGCGAGAGAGAGAGAGAGAGAGAGAGAGAGAGAAGCGCACAGAGCTGGCAACTCCTCCCGACGCGGTCAATCCAGACCAGTTCCAGTTTCCGGTGCAGGTTCCAGTTCCACAGCTGGAGAGATCAATCGATCAGCTAACGACGAGTCCTTCGACCCGACCGAGCAGGGAAGAGTGCAAGCCTACAGGACGTAAACTTTCTTCCCCTTCGACCCAACAGTAACCTTGTTCCCAGAAGCGAAGACGATGTTCGTGATGGCTACACCATTGGTAGGAATTCCAGTAGGTCCTCCGTTTAGGTAGTCTTGCTGTTGAAGTTGAACGAAAGCGAAAGGGGTCAGCGGGAGAGTCGACGCAACGCGATGTAAGAGAAAAGGAACTGCAGTACTCGCCTGGATGATCACGCCGTATTTACTCGCAGCAGTCACCGTGTTCCCAGTGTAGGTGATATCTGAAACTGAGGCTCCTGTAGCTCCGGAGATGGCTGAAAAGAGAGGGACGACGCGTCAGTTCCGTCGTCGGACTCTTTCGACGTGATGTCGACTCACTCTTGATTCTGGAGGTGGAGCAGAAAGAAGGTCAGTTCAGCTCGAAGTTGAAAGTGATATACGTACCTCAATCCGTTGTCCGAGTTCGTGACTGTGTTTCCGGTGATGGTGACTTGAAAAAGAGAGAGGAGAACAGATAAACTCGAGCAACGACGGACGTCTTTCACTCGTCGCCGACGATAAGATGGACGACAAAAGGTGAGACTCACTACCAGAGACGACGCTTCCAGTGGCGACGCTGCCGACTTCAGAAGCGAAAATGTGACGGAGATCAGCGAGGAGAAAGAGATGAAGAGACACGTCGAACTCACTCGAGATTCCGTGTCCCTTTCAGACCGAGAAGAAACATGAAAACAGTAAGTGATGGTGCGAATAGGAAGCATAGAGGAGTTCCACTCACTCCGTTGCACTTGTTGTTAAGGAACTTGATGTCCGTTCTTCGAAAACGACGAGGAAACTGAGTCAATCGCGTTCTTTTGGTCTTCTTTCATCGCTAGAACTTACCCTTTATTGATCTGCAATTTGTCGAAGTAGATTCGACGTCAGCGGACAGTTCTATGGGATTTGAATTCAACAAACTTGCCGCGATGCAGTCGTCTTGGTCTTCGAGAAATGAAAAGGTGAGAGAAGGTCAGCTCTAAAAGGGTCATAGGACTGATGAAGGACGTACTATCGCAGTTCGAGTTCTGAATAGTGAGTCCGTGGGCAGATGAGACGTCGAAGCAGTCGGTCTAGGAAAAAGGAGAAACGAAAGATCAGTCTCAGCTCCAAGCGAAGGACGACGCGTCGACTAGCTGATGATCCTCACGTTGTGAGCAAGAGCGTCCCCGTCCACCTCAACGTTTCCGGCCGAATTATCGATCTTAACGTTGTCAACGACGAGTGCCTTCTTGTTGGCGATGGAGAAGACTGAACGAAAAGAAACGACTGAGCGACGCTCGCACCGGCACGACATTCGTCAAACAGATGGACGAGACGCACCGTGCCTGGGAGAGTTCTTGATTATGACGTTCGAAAACGTTCCCGAGGTGGTGACTCTGATAAACTTCGGCTTATCAACTCCTCCATTCCCACCGAGCGTGTCTAGAGGAGCGAAGGAATCGAAACGACTGTCAGAAACGAACCGCCAGAAACGCGGGGTTTTAAGATACAGACCCCAGAACGAAGGACCGTTGCCGTCGATGGTGTATCCTCCTCCGTTGAAGGTGACACTCTCTCCAGAAATCTGGATGCAGGGGCTGTAAAATGAAAAAGCAGCGGACATCAGTTTCGGTTCAACTCGATTTGCATGAGTGAGCAATAGAGGAAGGGACGACGCGCATACCCATCAACCCAGGGAGTTTTTCCACAGACGTTGATGTTTCCCTTGAGATTGACCACGGTTCCGGTCTGATGGAAGAAGAGAAAAGAGGCGGAAAGGGCAGGGAGACGAGCGACGCGTTGGCGGCGGAGAAACGGAAGTCAGCTTCGGCTTTGTAGATTCAAAGAGGGGGAATTTAGAAACGTACAAGAAGATTGTTGAGATCAAGAATGGTCTCCAAGTTGGTGAAAGGAGCGGCGCAGAAGTCAAAGAACAGAGCAGGAAACAGAAACGAGAGTGGGACGCAATCAGCTCGGTGCTGCTCTAGCTCAGCCCAACGGGACTCTAGAGTCGTATGAAGATTCTCAGCACTCACCTTATCAGGCATCTTCAAGCCGGCAGAGACTGCAGCAAGGATCGAGAAGGGCAATGAGAGTCAGCAAGGTGCAAACGAGAACGCGTCGAGGAGGGTTTGGGTGATGAAACTGACTGTTGATGGTGGTACAAAGCTTCGCAGCAGTGACATCAGCTGCCTTAGCGATAGTTCCGGTGCATCGTTTTTCCATGGGAGTACCAGCAGCGAGCTGAGAGCCAGTGAGGACGGCGACGAGGACGACGGGAATGGAGACGAGCATGCTGATCGCGGAGGGAGTGTTGGTAGGCGAAGTTTGAGGCTATTGAAAGTTTCGACTGTTGAGTTGAGGTGCTGAAGAAGAAAGAAGAGGAAGAAGGATGTGGTGGTCGAGAAAGAACAAAAGAGCGAGAGTCAGTTTTTGTACCTTTTTTTTTGTCGATTCCATGCATTTTCAGAGAAGCCGGACCGGTTTAGCAAGGACCTTGTGCGCCAAGAGGAAGCGTCTTTGTTCTCGATAGGGGAGAGCCGGACAGAAGTTAGAGCGGGAAGGGAGGCAAGAGCCAACGACGCGTCGAGCTCTTTTTGAGGAGTTGTCGACGTCGGAAGCACCGGACGTTGGAAGAGCACGCTGAGGGAAGATAGAACAGGCACAATAAGATGGTCAGAAAAATGAATAGCTCGTTCTCCTCACGGACCACGACGGCCCTGAAAAGCTGCTAGACGAAGAACAACCGGAGTCAGCGAGCCCGTCGAACTGAAAGCGAGAGGAGGGGAACGTCAACTCACCCTTGAACTCTCTCGCTCACGCGTAGCTCACGTTGTTGAGAAGATCACGCTTGGATCACGGGACGTACTCAAGGTCGCAAACAACCCTCTGCTCGGTTTCTCTCCTCCCCAAAAGTTGAGAGCGAATCAAAGCGAGGACGGAGGATGGGAGAAGGCAGACCGATGCTGCAACGAACCGCAGTAGGCAACGTTGATCCTGCAACGAAGAGACGAGCTACTGTAGTCAGAGAAGATCAAGAGAAGGAAGGGGAGGAAGCGGCAGCTCACCTTCGACAACGAGACGTTCAAGGTTTCGTACCGAGCGTTCCACCAGCTGTTCCTTTCGGATCTCAGCTATCGACTTCCAATCCGCCAGACCCTCCTATCATATTCCTCGTCTCTTAAGCAAGATGAAACATCACATCAATCGTCCCTGTCTGCGTACTCGAATCTCGTCTCGTCGAAATACCTCGCCTTCACCGTCCTTCCTCCAAAGAACCTCCCGTCCAACGCTCGAATAGCCGTCCAAGCTCCGGCAGGCCCAGAGAAGACGACGAAGATCCTGATGGCTAGGGCTGGGTCGGAGGGAGGAGGGTTGACCGTGTGAATGAGGACTCGAGTGACGACGCCGCTGAAGAAGAAAGAGAGAGCAGGAGATCAGCGAACGACGATACGACGAGTTTGGATGGACGAGAATGGACTATACGACTCACTGCTTCCCACACTCCTCTCCAACATCCTCGCTCAGCGAGTCGTCGACCTCCTCCGGACTTCCAACCATCTGCTCGAGCAGAACGACCTTGCTGGGCTCTCCGAACCTCTCCCTGTCCTCCGCCTGCTTCCTAGCCGTCGTCTCAGACGAGACGATCTTCCCCATCGCTCCCATCCCTCGAGTTGGTTTCGAAGACGATCCTCCTCCTCCTCCTTCGGCGTCGTCGAAGTCGCGTCGACCTTGTTTGGCGACGGTGGTTTTGGCGACTTGAAGAGCTTCCTTGATCCCCGAGGCACTGATAAGAGAGAAAACGAAGACAATGAGTCTCTCGCTCAGGGTCGATCAGACAGGGGATCAAACTCACTTCACACCCAGTCCTTCTCCCTCCTTGTGCCCCCACTTCTCCATCATCCGAACAGCAAAATCCCTCTCGTCCTTCACCTTCTCCACTCCGTCCTCGTCCAGCTCCTTCTCCTTCGCTCCAGGCATGGGAGGAACGGGACCTCCGAAGCTAGGCGGTTTGGCAAACTTTGCCGCGATAGCAATAGCAGCGAGTCGACCTGCTTCGAGCTTCTTCTTGATGGCGTCGGCGTCGAGGGGAACGAAGGTCGGTGGTGGAGGAGCGGGAGGAGCAGCGGGGATGAAAGGTTGGGATTCTGGGTTGAGAGGTGTGGAGATTGAGGAGGAGGGAGCGAAAGATGGAGGAGCGAAGGAGGGAGGAGCGGTCGAGGAGATTCCAGCTCGACGGAGGTAGGCTTTCTCGCCTGTTTCTGCTCGAGGGACGGCGAGGGAGGATGGTGGTGGTGGCGGCGGTGGTGCAGAAGAGGAGGTGAAAACTGGGTAGGGATTTGAGGATGCGTCGGTGTAGGATTTCGGGGGAGGATGGGCTGAAGGAGAGACAAGACCGAACGCGTCGAAAGAACAACGAAATAAGGATCAGTCTTCGTCTTTTTAGAACACAACGTGAACCTTTCGATACGAGACTCACCTCCAAACCCTCTTGTAACCTGCTCCTCCCTCTCATCCTCACTATAGTAGCTCCCTTCCTCGCTCTCACTCCCTCCTCCTCCCCCTTGCTTCGCAGCCTGAGCAGCCTTCTCCCTCTTCTCCCTCCTAGCCCCCTCCTTCCTCTTCTTCTCCTCCTCCCTCCACCGCTTGTACTCCAACACGTCATTCGGTCTCGAAGGATCGTACATCTCGTGAGGCTCGAACGCAGGTCCGACGGGACCCTGCTTCTTCCTCTTCTTCCCTCCGTTGTTCCCGTATCGGCCTCCTCCTGACGCTCCTCCTCCTCCTCCAGGTCGTTTCTTGAACCCGTTAACGTCTTCCTCGATGGTCATGGAGGGGAGGGCTCGACTGCTGGGTTGAGGTGCGGCTGAAGGGTTGGGAGGAGGAGGAAGATGCGAGGAGGAGGAAGGAGGGGAGTAGCTGGTGGTAAAAGCCGTAGGAGCGGAGGAATAGGACGATGACGAAGAGATTGGAGGAGGAAGTCGGACGACAGGGTCTGCTTGTCGTACCGCGTCTGTTGGGTTGGAGGAGGAAGCGACACCTGGCGTAGGGTCGAAGAAGAGAGCGGCGGAGGTGCGAGGTGGTTTGAGCTTGGAAGGAGCAGGACGACGAGGAGGAGGAGCGAACGCTAGGGCGGCGGACCAATCTGTAGGAGCAAAAGGAGAGGACGAGAACCTCGGAGTCAGCTCGTCGGCTCGAACAAACGAGGAGGGGGAGGAGGGAAGGAGAGTGAGGGAGGGAAGGAAGGAGGATGAGTGAGCTCACTCTTCCTCGGATCCTCCTTGGGTGCCTCTGCTGCATCTTTCGCTGCTTGATCTGAGAAGGAGATTCCTCCGTAGAGAGAACCAGCTCCGAAGTTGCTGCGGTCACCCATAGTTGATGTGGTTAAGTCGAGAAGGAGAGGGGATGGGCGTTTGGGGAGACCAGCGTCCCTTCCAACTCCAGCGCCCACCTTCTCCCCGTCAGTTCCCTCTCTGTTGAATTTCGAATGAGTTTGTGCTCCGACAAGGACATCTCCCGAAAAGTTTCGAGAATCAAAATTGTATCGTTTCAAAATCGTTGATGCAAAAAAAGACGCGAAGCTCCAAAGCTCCTCTTCGCCGAATCGCTCCTCCCTCCTCCCTGTCTCTCGTACTGCACTAATCCGACCTCCCGACCCCATGACCTCCTTCCAAGTTGTGCTCGTATTGCATCTGAATCGCCGAAAAGCAACAGAGGCGAGTTCGAAAGGCACGTCAGCGCGAGGTTTGAAGAGAAGAGGAGGAAGAGACGACGACGAACCCAAGGAAGATCTCGCTCGGTGTATCTTCTCGCAGGCCTCTTCCAGGTTGTAAGCTTGTTGGCTTCGGCTTGAGGGTCGTCGGAGGTGAGAGGCTGAGGGAGGGAAAAAGGGAAAAAAGAGAGGGAAGGGTGTGAGTTCGGAGGGTCGACGACGAGAGAAGACAGAGGACGACGAACAATTATGATCCCGAGCTCGTAGTTTGCTCCCTGAAACAGCGATATGAAGAGAAGGAGGAAAGCGTCAGGACGATTAGAGGGAAAGGGAACGGAAAAGAGGAAGGCGATAAAGAGAAGAGAACTCACGTCCTGACCAGGCGTCCCGTCCTTCCTCATTGACAGATTTCCCCAAGCCGACGGAGTAAAGTTGTGACTCCCCATGTAGATCCAACCAGCAATTTGCTTCTCAACTACCTCAACCTCAACCTCCCTCTCCTTTCCCTTCCCGTTCGGCTGCGTCGACTTCGTCGAGAGGGAGAGAGGTTGGCCGTCCTCGTCCTCCGTTTCCGATCCTGAGAGCTCGATGACTTCTGGAGGAGGTGCTCGAGCCTTTCCTTTTGAGTTGGACGACGATGAAGAGGCAGTGGGAAGGGAGGAGGGTTCAAAGATGGCGACGAGCATCTGGAAGAAAGCGAAGAAGGGAAAGGACACGAAAGGTCAGATCCTCTCGAGCTCGAACGAAAACGAGAAACGAAACACTGACCTTGATATGCATCAAAACAGCTCCCCTCTTAGCTTCAGCAGAGTAGAACAGACTCTTCGTCCCCTCCTTCCACTTCTTGTCGTCGCAGAAGAACGTCCCTCCTCCGTTTCGACCTGCGACGGTCGCGTCCACCGTTCCGAGCGTGGCTGGAATTCGAACGAAGGAGCAGAAGATGAAAGGTGAGCTGGTGTGTTCGTGAGTCAGGGAAAAAATGTGTGAACAATGTTACTCACGGAAGATAATCTTGATCGGAGGATACGACGAGTCCTGTTGTTTCGAGATTCTTCCCAACCAGCTCCTCGGATCCCTCCCACTGACGTTTCGGAAGATGTCGTTCATCCACTTGGTCGAGTAGTTCCCGAGAGACGATCCCTGTGAGTCGAAGAATAAAAATACTGATGAGTCTTCGTCGTTGTCGAACAGAAAGGGAGAGATCGAACTGACCTGAGCTTCCAAACTCTTCAACACCCTCCCATCTCCGGGAACCCAACCTTCGTCCCTCAGAACCTTCCCCAACCTGCACTGCCCGACCTTCTCCATAGCCTTCCAACCTTCCTTCTTCCCACCCAAACTCGCAACGAGTCGAACCTTGACGGACGAAAAGTCCCAGTTATGGATATCGGACGTCTGTCGAAAGGGGAGGTTGTGATGGACTGGGTTGATGAGACGGAAGGTTGCTGGGAGACCGAGAGCCTGTACGAGACGGGAAGTAAGTTCAGCGTCGATACACGAAAAGAACGCAGAAGAAAGAGCAGAGACGAAAAGGGGAGGAGCAACGAACCTCGAGGATCATCTCCCACTGGTTTCCGAAATCAACCTTGACGACCTCCTGAGACGTTCGAGGGTGGAAATCTTGGACCCAGACACCCTGGAAAGCAGATCGAACCACGAGAGTCAGTCAGTCCAGGCGAACAAAAAGAGGAGGGGAGAGAGAGACGACACAAAGACTCACGTTTTCGATCGACTTGAAATCGAACGCCATGAAGTTCGCAGACATGATCACGATTCGTAGACGACCGTCATCGTAGAAGAGCTGTAAGAGGGTGTGTGCAAAAGTCAGGCTCGAGGTGGTCCGAGGGAAGAGGAAGGGAGGCTCGACGAACCAGCATGAACTGTTGCAAAACGAAGTGCAAACGATCAGCATCGAGAGACTGATAAAGAGAAAAGCTGTACGTACCTTCATGTGACAAACACCCCTGAACCTTCCCTCTCCACCACTTCCGATAAAACGAAGAAAAACAACAGAAAGTCAGCACCCGACGCGTCTTCTTTCCTTCCCTTCCCTCACTCGCTCAGCCCGACTCACCCAGGCCAAGGCGGCAGATAAGGATAGCAGCTCCAAATCCCCGGCACACTCGTTCCATGAAAACTCTTCCCTGCTGCTTCCTTAGCGGGAGGATGGGACACGAGAACCGTTGGGACCGAGGTTGGGAAGAGGGAAGCGACGAGCTCGGGTTCGAAGCAGTAGGTCGAGACGATGCTTTGGAAAAAAAAAACGCAGCCCGTCAGTATATAGTGAATACGGGAGTATAGTAAGAAAGGGGCTCACGCGAGTTTAAGAGTCGACGTCTGTTCGAAAAACGAAGTCAAAAGGTCAGTTTCGACAAACGACGCGTCGATTGAACGAGACAACTGAAACGAAACTACTCACATCCCCGATCAGCTCCCTGATCCCAAAGTACTTCCCAGGAGCAGCACAGAGGTTGTTCGTCGTGAACCCGTAGCCCTTCTCCCCATCAAAGAACCTATCTCCCGTCCCAATCCTCTCGACCCCTCCTCCTCCTCCTCCACTCCCTCCTCCACTCCCTCCTCCCCAAGCACTCCCCGTCGCCCCACCTCCTCCACTCGGCGCACCATCCTCATCGTCCCCATCCTTCGGTAGATCTCCAAACGTCATGATCCTAGCTGTCGTGTTCGAAGGACGAGGTTTCTTGGATGGAGGTTGCTGAGAGGAGGAGGACGACGCGCCGTTGCTGTCGTCGGTGAGCTGTCGTTTGTTGGCTCGAGCGAGTCGTTCCTTTTCGAGGTCTGCTCTGCTGAGTCCTCCGAACATGGATGAGGATGTGGAAGCGGTGGAGGTAGATGCTGTTGGTTGGGTATCTGCTGCAGGAGCTGGTGGAGGAGGAGGAGGAGCGGGAGCGACGACGGCGGCGACGGTTGTCGGAGGAGACGTCGACGTGGAGGAGGAGGAGGAAGCGAGCGTGGTTGAAGAGTTGGAGTTAGGATCCCCTCGAGCCAAAGGTCGTTGAAAGAGGGGTGCTGGTGGTGGTGCTGAAAGAACGACTGGTGCTGCTGCTGAACCACCGGCCGAGCCTTCACCTCTCCTCTCCCTCTCCCTCCTACTCTCCTCAATAGCCTTCCTCAACTCCTCATTGAACCTATCCTCCTCCTCCTCGTCTATCTCATCCGACTGAGCAGGAGGAGGCGTAACAGGTCGCATGGAAGCTTCGATGGCCCTAGTCTCACCCCAAACGAAACAACCAAAAGTCAGGATGCTCGCTCTCTCTCCTCCCGTCTCCCTCTCGTTCGCGAGTTAGACGACTCACCTCCTCATCATCTCCTCCTCATCCTCCCCATCCACATCATCAGGAACCAACTCGGGCACCCTCAACGCAGCGATCCTCCTCTCCTCTTCCTCCCTCGACCTTCTCAACGCCAATCGATAATCAGGTCCTTCCTCTTCCTCCTCCGGTGGACCGTCATCGTCGTCGTCCAAAAGTCGACTCTGACCCCTCCAAGCTCCGTTCCAACCGGTTGGGACCCTCCTAGGAGGAGGAGAGGGAGGTCGTCGTCGAGCCGCAACGGGAGGTGCAGGAGGAGGAGGTTGAGGAGCAGGTTGAGCTTGAGCTTGATGCTGGTTGAGCAGGTTGAAGTATCGATCCACAGCTTCGCCGTCTGAGAAATCTGGTATTTCAGAACCTCCTGAGCCTGAGCCGGAAGCTGAGCGTTGCTCGAAATCCTCTTGGGGTTGATCGTCTTCGTCGTCGTCGTCGGAAGGGAGGAAGAGAGGTTGGTCGTTGTTGAGGCGGGAAGGAGGGAGGGGAGGGAGGCCTAGGGAGGCTCGGATGGCGCTGTAGCAGCATACAGAAAGGGAGGGTTAGTAAATACGGGGGAGAGAAGGTGGGAGGAAGAGGAAGAGACGAACGCAGCGAGATCGGGATCTTCGTCTTCTGCCATGGCGGGGAGGGGAAGGAGGAGAAGGTGGTGGTTTGAGTGTGAGCTCGGAGAAGGGAGGTTGGCCCCTTGCTTTGGAAACGCTGAGGCTCGTCGTCAAGACGATCTGAAAATCTCTTTTTTTTTTGCTTGAGCAATCTGTTGAGAAGCAGATCTTCACTCTGCTCATCTCAGAGAACGAAAACCTTTGAAACCTTCGAAGGAAGAGAGAGCTCAAGAATCGTCAAAACGTTGAGCTCAACCGCGTCCCTGTCCCCTTCCACTCCTCTCTCCTCTACAGCTTCGTTGTTGAATCGTTAAACCATTTCATCATTTCTCTTATCCTTCTCTTCAAACTCTTAACTCCTCTGCACCCCCTGCCTCTGAATCCCATTCTCCTTGCAGAACTCCTCAAACTCGGTCTCCCGAGACTTGTATTGTCCGATCAATGTTTCCAGTACTTGACGGATCTAGAATCCCACCCAACACCACGAGAAAAAACAGGGTCAGCTTCGATGCTCGCATTCACCCTCTTGCAAACGACGAGAGAGAAAGAAGGGAAGAGGGAAGCTCGGACTCACCCCAGCGTTGTTGGTCTCCAACGAAGGGACGACCTCCTTGACGGTTCGTTCGACGAGCACTCCTCCGATCATGCGGAAGCATTTTCGGGTGGGGTCCAGGGTTTGAGTTTCGAGGAGGGTTTGGAGGACGAGTCTAATTGAAAAAGAGAGGAAGAGGGAGGAGAAGGGAGGAGAGAGAGAGAGGTCAGCTCTCGTTCGTTGGAGCTCACAAGAGAGGGAGCTCAAGAGAGATAGAGAGATGGACAGGGGAGAGAAAGGGAGCAACGCACGTATGTTCCTCAGCTTCCGACTCGAGCTCTCCGATCTTTTGGGCGATCTCTTGGAGGTTGTTCTGCAGCAGAAGCGAAGGCAAAGACGAGAGGAAGGAGAGAGGACGTGGGAGGTGAGCTCGACGAGGTTTCGATGGAGAGAGAGCAGGTTCGAAGCTGGCTCGATTCGTGGGACGAGCAAGGGGGAGCGTACCTTGTGTCGCTGGTACATCTGGTTGATCTCCTGGTCACTGCAATATCCAAAGGAACGAAGAAGAAGAAAGAAGCGAAACGAGGGAGGTGAGCTCGAAGCTCAAGGAAGGGAGAGAGAGAGAGAGGAGGAGAGCTCTAGATCTCACGTCATTTTCGGAGGAGGAGGAGCTGCCTTCTTGGCCAGGGAAGATTTCGGTGCTGAGACGGCGGACATGCTTTGTGAAGTAGAGAAGAGGGTGATGGGGTTGAGTGTTGAATGTTGAAAGCGAGCTCGTTGCGTTCGCTGTCTGTTTCTCTTTTTCAAGAGCTCTCTCTCTCTCGACTTTCTTTGAGCTCCCAACCACATCCTTCCCCTCCCCTTTCCCTTTCTTCTACTCGTCTCTCACTCTTTCGATATGAGCGTTACCATCTGTGCGGACGGAGTCTTTGAGGAGCAGGTGAGAAAAATCTCTAAATCCTTCCTTGCCCTCCAGTTTAACTGCTTGAAGGAGTGAGCTCAAACTGACGAGCTTCCTTCCTTTGTTCTTCCTTTCTCGACTCGTTGCTCCCTCCCCCCCTCCCCTCAGGCCCAAGAGCTTCTGACGTACCTTTCCCGACCTACAGCTGAGGAGCAGAGGGAGGCCTACGTTGCTTCTTTTGGAGATTTGAAGGAGGTTGCCGAGGGAGAGAGGGCTGCTCTGGTTGAGAAGGTCGTAGCGGAGGTCAACGGGTTGGGAGAGGGAACAGAGAGAGGTCAGTACGAGCGTTTCTTTTCTTTCCTTTCTCGAGCTAGGGAGAAGATAGAGGCTAAGATGGTGAGGAGGAGAGGAGGTCGAGAGAGAAGGAGGATGGAGGGGCTGGACCTCGTTCGAGGTGAAGAAGAAGGAAGGGAGGGAAGGACGAGCTGGGTTGCCTCGACTGCTTCGTCTCCCTCCTCTTGTAGAGAACCTGCTAGGACGAAACCTACCACGCCATCTCGTAGACACGTCGATCAAGAGCTGACCACCTTCCTTTCTTTCCTCGTACGCATCTCCTCCACGAACTCTTCTCCCGCCCTCCCTCCCAACAGAAGTCGAAGGCTTCTTCAACCTCCTTCTCGCCCTCCTTCTTTCCGTCCACTCCATCTCCTCCTCAGAATTCGCTGTTTCCTACCCTAAAATCCTCTCGGCAGTCACCTCCGATAAGCGACGAGAGCTTCGTCGGGCTCAGTACCAGATGTACGTCCTCCTTCAACTTCCGAGCTCGAGAGCTCGCGTTCTTTCCTTCTTTCCCTCCCTCCCTCCCTCCTCTCCTTACTGGTTTCGCTGACCGTCCAATCTGCTTTCTATTCGCTACCTGCTACAATCTACAGTCTCTCCAACCTGCACAACCTCCTCCCGACTTCGTCTCCCCTCCGTCTCCCTACCCTCAAGTCCATGATCTCCCTCGCCGTCACCCACAAGGACCTCAACTCGATCGGTCTCTCGCCCGCCAACATCAAGCAGTGGGTCGGAGAGTGGGAGGGAGTCTCGGACGAGGACAAGGCTGCTTTCGTCGAGTCTGTCGCTGCTGAGTTTGAGCGATACGACGCTGCTGGACAAGGGTCAGTTTCGTCTCTCGTCTTCTTTCTCGAGCTCGTTCTCTTCTGTCCTTCTGGCTTCGAATCGCGTCCCTAACCCCACAAACCCAACCCGATTCGATTTTACCCTCACAGAGCTGCCTCTTACCCTTACCACACCCTCCACCTTTCCCTCCTCCCCACCACCACCCCTCCTTCCGCTTCCACCCTCCAATCCATCACCCACGCGCTCTCGCTCGCCCTCCGTCTCCCGTCGCTGTTCAACTTCGACGGTCTCCTCTCCATCCCCTCCGTGCAGGCGCTCAAGGGAACCGGATCGTCCAAGGTGGTGGATCTCGTCGAGGGCGTGTTCACCAAGGGTGGGTTGAAGGAGTGGAGCCAGTGGGTGGAGAAGGAGGGGGAGGGGTCGTTGAAGGAGCTTGGTGAGTTTGCGTTTGGAGCTTGACCTTCTTGGAATTTGGAGTGGGAATGGGGCGGGAGGGAGGAGGGTGGTGATTTGAAGGAAGTGTTGGGTTGGGAGGTAGAGAGAGGGAGAAACTGAACGAAACGAAATACAAAAAACGCGTGCGAGCTTGAGCTGACTTTTCCTCCCCTTCTTCGCTCGTCATCTCTCACAGGTCTCGACAAGGACCTCCTGACCAAGAAGATCCGATGCCTCACCCTCGCCACCCTCTGCTCCTCAAGCGAGTCCAACGAGGTCTCGTACGCTGAGATCGCCGCCGCTCTCGAGGTCGACGAGAAGGACGTTGAGGTTTGGGTTATTGATGGTCAGTCTCTATAAACCACCCCTTCCTCTCTCAACAACACCTTCGTCTTCCTCTTTCTTCTCTTCCACCCAACTCCACTCGCCACCCTTCGCTCGAGTCGAGCAAGACAAAAGAGACGCGTTCCTGAACTCTTCTTCTCGTTCCGTTTCGTTCGTTTCCTACAGTCATCCGTCTCTCCCTCCTCTCCGCCAAACTCTCCCAGCCGACCCGAACGGTCCGAGTTCAACGAGCCTACATCCGTTCGTTCGGAACCGTCGAGTGGAAGGCCCTTCAGGCTAGGTTGGCCGCTTGGGATGAGAAGTGAGTCGATCCATCCTCTTCTCTCTCTTCCTTCCCCTTTCGCTTTCGCCGCGTGAAACCCTCGGTCAAAGAAGTACACCCACTGACTCTTTGTTTTTCCTCGTCCTGTTTCGTTTTCGTCTTCGTTTTTTTTTTTCGTGTGTCGCAGCCTCGCCTCCGTCGAGAGCGTCGTTGGAGAGGCCAGGAGGGTCGGGGACGTTGCTGCTTAAATCGCTTGGGTTCGGCACGATCTAGAGGATGGGGGAGGGAGGGTGTGTGTTGGATAGCTTAGCGTAGGATTCTTTATAAAAAGAGAAGGTCAGAAGTTTCATCATCATTCTTGGAACGAGGGAGAAAGAGAGAGAGGCGAGGGGCGGGAGAGCGAGACGGAGAGGTCAATGAACGAAGAGCTTTGAGCTTTCATCGAGCTCGACGCTAGATCCGGCAAGGAGTACTCGCCCATATGGACTTCAGATGTATAAGATCTCAAAGTGGGAGAACAAACCTCACGGGCACGTCCGATAAAGCCCAGAGCTCACGAATCTCAGCCCATGCTTGTCCCTCCTCCTCCTCAAACGCCCACCATCTCCCTCCCCCCCAAGCAACAAGCTATGTCGTGCCTCTTGCCCTTCACCACCTCTCGCAAATCCAAATCCTCCACACTCTCCACCTTCTCGGACGACAAAACCCCTCACTCCCAAACCCCAAGGTTCAGCCCTCCTCGAGAGGAGGCCTTCCCTCAAGCCAACTTCGCGTCCTCCGACGACTCCGAGAGGGAAGTCGCGCTGGCGAAGTTGAAGGTTGAGATGGAGGAGAGGAAGGTGGATGTTTAGTGAGTGAGGATTTTTACTTCGAGAAGAGAGAGAGAGAGAGAGAGAGGGACGGAGGGAGGGAAGGGAAGCCGCCGAGCTGACCTCCGTTCGGTTTGGTTTGGTTTCGTGTGCAAGCGTCGTCCCCTCAGAAGACGAGCATCTGAGCGAGTACGTTGCGGAGGCTGATTTGAGAAGGGGGTTCATCACTGGGTGAGTGAGCTTGTTTGTGAGAGAGGGTGACAGGGAGGAGCGAGATTGAGCTCGACTCAGCCGTCAATCTGACCTTTTGCTCCTCCTCTGGACACGATTCTCAGGTTCACAGGCTCAGCTGGGACGGCGGTGATTACTAGGACGGAGAACTTGCTTTACGTTGATTCGCGGTAGTGAGTTCCGAACGACGACGGCGAGGGAGGGAGGGAAGAAGAAAGGGTAGGGCGGAGGGCTGACTTCGAGGTCGTTTCGTTCAGCTGGGTTCAAGCGCCCCTGCAGGTTTCTTCGGCTTGGAAAGTGAAGAGGGTTGGGGATAAGGATCAGAGAAACTGGTCGGAGGATCTTATCAAGGTGAGCTAGGGGGAAGTGAGAGCGGAAACGAACAAGATCTGACCATCTCTTCGTTTCGTTCGTCTTGATCAGGGTTCGGAAACCGAATGTCTGAGGATCGGGATTGATCCTAGTGTTATCTCAGCTGCTTCTGGAGGAGCTCACTCTGGTGAGTCTAGTATCACCATCTTTTATCTGCGAGATTCCAAGCTGACCAGACATTCGACGCGTCAAACTCAGCCTCGATCGGTCCTCTCCTCGACGCTCCCAATCTCGTCGTCGTCCCCATTTCCCAGAACCTGGTGGACCTCGTTTGGACCTCTCGACCCTCTCGACCAACTACCCTCATCGACCTCCACCCCATCGAGTTCACAGGCCTTCACGCGTCGAAGAAGCTTGCAGCGTTCGTTGAATCGGAGACTTTCCAGTCTCTTTCTTCGAAGCCAGAAGGATACTTCCTCTCGACTTTGGACGAGCTCGCTTGGCTGTTGAACCTAAGAGCCGTTGGGGATATTCCCGATACTCCCGTTTTCCATGCCTATTTGTGAGTCCTCAGTCCGATTCATCTTTCACTTCGACGAGTCGAATCTGACCCGACTCGCGTCGTTTCTTTCCAGGTGGATCCCTCTCTCTACTTCACTGAACTCCTTCTCCTCAATCAAAACCCTCTTCATCAACCCCGTCAAGCTCTCATCCGAAGCGTCTTGCTACCTCGACGGTCTCGGCATCGTCGTTCGTCCTTACGACGAGGTCTGGTCGTTTCTTCAGGAGGTTGGGAAGTCGCTTTCGATGTCGATGACGGAGGAGAAGCAGTCGAAGAAGAGAGTCGTTCTGACGGGGCAGTCTGTGACTTGGAAGGCTCAGCTTGCTGTTGGAAAGGTACGTTTTGACTGTACTGAATTCGAGACTACGAGAACGAAGCTGACTTTGCGTGACGCTCTCTTTCAGGACTCGCTGGAAAGCGTGATGTCTCCGATCTTGGAATCCAAAGCGGTCAAGAACGAAGTCGAGCTGGAAGGGATGAGGAAGGCCTATCTTCGAGATGGACGAGCGACTGTTCGGTTCGTCTTCTCTCCCCTCTCCCCTTCCTCGCTCCGTTTTGATCGTCGTCTTTCCTTCAGTTGGATGGCTCGACTCGACACTCTCATCACCAAAGAGAACAAGCAGATCGACGAGTTCGAAGCTGGAGATCTGCTTACCAGATATCGATCCGAGGAGAAGAATTTCCGAGGTCTAGCATACGAAAACATCAGCGGATCCGGTCCCGACGCAGCTCTCCCTCACTACTCGCCCGTCAAGGGAAAGTGCAGGATCGTCGATAGGGAGACTCCTTACGTGAACGACTCTGGGGCTCAGTATTTAGGTCAGTCCTGTTTTTCATGATCCCGTTTCGTCCCATCGTCGTTTCGAGACTCTGACCCCCACTCACTCGGTTTCTTCCTCTCAGACGGCACGATCGATACCACACGTACGATGCACTTTGGAACTCCTACGAAGGAGCAGAAGGATGCTTTCACTCGAGTTCTCCAGGGGCATGTGAGTTTCTGAATCTGCCGCAACCGACGCGTTCGAGCAACAGGATCAGAGCTGACTCCTTCTCCTCCTCGCCGGGTCTGTCTGTAGATCGCCGTTGAGACCACCGTATTCCCCCAAGGGATGTCTGGAGCTCCTCTTAACATTCTTGCTCGGAAAGCGTTGTGGAAGGCTGGGCTTGACTTTGGACGTGAGTATTTTTCGTCGGAGAGAGCGGGACATGGGAGATGGGATGAGTTGACCGTCTCGTTTGTTCCGCTGCTTCTGCCTTTCTTTCAGATGGAGTTGGTCGTGAGTCTAAGACGAACCTTCATCATCTTACCAATACCTAGAAGATTCCAAGCTGACCAGACCTCTTTCCCTCGCCTTGTAGACGGAGTGAGTCGCATCGTCGGCAGCGTCGCTGTTCTTTTCGTCTGAGCTGATTCCAATATTTGCTTTTCCTGTTCAGATCGGATCATACCTCTCCGTCCATGAAGGTCAGTACTTCCTCTGCCTCGAGCTTCTGTCCGAACCACGTCCTCACTAAACCGTCGATCTTTCTCTCGCTTCATCAGGTCCTCAAGGAATCTCCACCACCAACACCTACCCTTTCCGCGTCGGTCACGTCATCAGCAACGAGCCTGGATACTACAAGGAGGGTCATTTTGGGATGAGGGTTGAGAGTGCTCTGGAATGCGTTGAGGTCAAGGTTCGTCGTTCTTTCTCGACCTCGTTCTCTCGCGTCGACTCAAACTGATTCTCAACTTCGCCTCTCTCGGTCCAGACCGAAGGATCGTATGGAGGCGTAACGTGGCTCGGATTCAGCAGGCTCACGAGGGTCAGTCTTCTCATTTCTCGCACGGTCGTCGAACGAAGAACTGACTTTCCCTCGACGCGTTGCCTCTTTCAGGTCCCAATCGACCGTCGACTTGTCGAGACGTCTCTGCTCTCTCCAGAGGAGGAGAAGTGGTTGGAGCAGCACAACGAGCTGTGCAAGACGGATATCTTACCTCTGCTGAAAGGGAAGCAGAACCAGGAGGCGAGGGAGTGGTTGAAGAGGTGCTGAAGGAGAGAGGATGACCGGTTGTTTTCGTTCTTCGTCGTTCGAAGTAGTCTAGCAAATCCGTTGCCTTTACCGACTTATCTGCAGCTAGGAATAACCTGATTGTTCGCAGCTCGGGTTGCGAGGGAGTTGGGCCAGAGAAAGGGCAGGACGTGGAAGCAAAAGAAGGAGAAAACAGGAGCTCTCCAATTTACGGAAGGGAGAGAAAAAAAAAGTCAACAAGGTGACGCGTTTTGACCTCTCTCCTGTTTTCAGCCCTCTTTCTTTTCTTCTTTCTTCCTTTTAGGCTCCTTAGATCTTGTTCCTGAAGTCACTTCTCACCCCCTGAGCCTCCAGGGGGCATCTGCTTATGAGCTGAAGCTCTTTTCTTCACTGAAAGAACAGAACAGCAGACTCCCACAACAGAAATCAAGGTCGGGATCGGCAGAAGGTGAGACGAGACGACTGCAAGGAAGTTCATCGTCTCTCTCTCTCTCCTTCCTCTTTCTCAGCTTCCCTAGAGACATCTTGTAGAACTATTCACACTCTGCCTCCGTCAGTCAAGTGAGCTCGGATGAATTTCGAGGGGGTCTGGTTGACGAGAGAAAAAAAAACAGCAGCCCCCGAGGCGGCGGGGAGGGGCAGCGAGGGAGACGCCGACTTCACCTCCCAACTTCCTCTTCCTTTCCCTTCCTGGACACCTCTCTTTCTCTCCCCCTTCGCCCCTTCTCTTTCTCCCTTTGGAAGGCTAGGTTACATCTCCCTATAGCTCTCTCGAGTTATATCCCTTCGAACCCAGCAAATCTTCCCCTGCGCAACCGAACCGAGCGACAAGGAAGGAAGGAAACGACCGGATTCGAGGGTCAAGCTCAAAACAGGTGCTCTTTCTCGTGAGTTTTCTCCTTCTGAACCTGCAGTTTTTCTCTTGTTCAGGACGAAGGTCTGACCTTTCTTGTTCTCTCAGTCCTTCAACTCTTTCCCAAGGCTGGTCTAGGCCGGGAGGTGTGCGCTTTTGAACGAAGGTCAACTCGAGTTCGTCCGTTCAGCCTCTCGTTTCCTTCCTTCCTTCCTTCTTCTCCTCCTCCTCTCCCGTTGAAGCTGACGGTCCTTCCTTCCGGGTTCCTTCACAACATCTACAGCCATCCCTCCTCCACCGTCAGGTATTCTCTGGACGACGTCCCTGGACCTCCTTCTCGACCTTCCTCGACACGAAAACATGATCCTCTCGACCTCCTCCTCCTCCCATCGTTCCTCCCTCGACGATCCTCCGAGAGCTCCTTTTACTTCCTTCTCCAACTACTCCTCCTCTTCCTCCAACACCATCACTCCTACCTCCCCTCGTTCTCCACCGTCACCTCTTTCAGCTCCGGAAGAGGACGCCCTCACCGACGTCGATCACCTCTCGCAACCCACTTCCTCCCTCGCCGGCCCTCTTTCAGCAAACACCTTGGCGAGCGATGCCATCCCAGAAAGACCACCCAGGCCAGCATCGTCCTTCTTCGTACTCCGAGGAAGCAGAGGACCTGCCTTCGCCAGGTCGGCGGCAGCAGAAGGAGGAGTAGCAGTCGAAGCTCATCAGCCCTCGCTCGTCGCAGCCGCCTCCCTCGGTCAACCATCCCTCCTTCCCTCCCTCTCTTCTCCCTCCGCCGACGCGTCCTCCTCTACACCTCTACCTCCTCCAACCCTTTCTATCACGATCCCAGACCTCGAATCATCCTCCTCTACTTCTTCAGCTTCCGTCGCGGCGTCGTCGTCCCAGAAGAACCCTCTCGCGCACACGTACGGCCTTACACCCACGAAACGTCGGAGGAGAGTCAAGAGCGTCTCGACCGGAGACAGGACGGACTCGATGTGCTCAGATAGCAGTAGCAGAGGAGAGTGCAGCACGTCAGGAAGGGTGGGGAGAGGCGGATCGTTGCTGTTGGGACGAGAGAAGTCCGGCATCAGCTCGTCGTCGGACTTGGAGACTCAATCCTCAACTTCTCGCTCCTCTTCCTCCTCCTCCTCGTCCCCACCCAAAAAGGACAGATCTTCCTCTACATCGAAACGAGCACCAACCATACCTACTCGTCACTCGTCTCTCGTCGGGTCCCCGGAAGTCGCACTCCACTCACTTTCCCCGCTCAAGAACGTTCGGTCCTCCTCCCCCTCCTCCTATCTCGACCCCCTCACTTCAGCCCCTTCCTCCTCATCCTCTTCATCTAGAGTTCGCTCTCTCTCAGCTCCCAACTTCAAGGAACGATCCTCCTCCAACTCAAACCACAGCCGCACAAGCTCAGCGAACCCTCTTCCCTCGTCCTCTCCCTCCCGTCCTCCCAATCATCCTCCTCAACCAGACGACGATGGATCCTCCTGCTCCTGCTCGACAGCCACTACGAGCTCGGAAGATCAGGCCAACGCAGGCGAGATTGGACCTCTCACTCCAGGAGGACCCGACCTCAGCTCGTTCCCTTTCGGGTTCGAGAAGGACCTCAGTCGCGTCGTCGTCGAGAGGAACGGGAAGGGAAAGGAACCGATGCAGCCTTCCTTCCCTTCCTCACGCTCGTTAGCGTTCGAGGACTCATCCGAGGGAGAGTCGACGGAGGCGTTCGTCGATGCACGGGAGCAGTCTTACGAAGGAGGAGGAGCGGTGGTGAAGGAGATCGTTGTGCGGGAAGAGGCTCGGGAGATCGAGAAGGTTTCGACGGTGGTGAAGCCTGGGAAGGTAGACAAGAGAGTTTTCAAGCTCTGGGAGCTGGTGGAAGGAGAGGTGGCCTATACCGAGGATTTGGTGACGCTCGTCCACGTTCGTTCCTCTTCCCTTTCTCTGCGTCCCTCTTTTCGAACTCGTTTTCTCGACCTGCAGCTAACCTTTTCGTTCTTCTCCTTCTTGCTTACAGATCTACCTCCATCACCTCTTCCTCCTTCCTTCCTTCACGCCCTCTCGTCGAGCCGCCATCACTCGAAACACTCTCGAACTCCTCATGCTTCACAAACGATTCTCGAAGGCTCTCGTCAGCATCCTTCGAGAGGAGGGACTCATGTCTGAGCATGGAGGGAACATGGAGGAGAGTAAGATCCTGTCAGCGACGAGGAGAGTTGCAGAGGTGTTCGTGCAGGAGGCGAGTCTTCAAATTCTCGATTTGAGTCTACAGTCCAGCTCTCGGTTCGCTGACTTCTTTTCGTCCCTCTTCTTTTTTCAGGCCGACGACTTCGCTTCCTACGAGGAGTACTGTGCAGGTCACGACGAGGCTCTTCTCGTCATCCGTCAGGTTGAGTCGACACCGGAATGGATCTCGTACGAGCGTCGATGTTCCAACCTCGCTCGATCTCGGACGCGTCAAACTCTCACTCGACTCCTCTCCTCCCCTACCGCCTCCTACGCCGGACGACTTCCTCTTCCATCGGCAACGGCTCCTACGACACCCATCTCCACCTCCTTCCCCGACGACGTCTCTTCGAGACTGATGTTGCGAGATCTCCTCATCAAGCCGGTTCAGAGGATCTGCCGTTACCCTTTAGTCCTGGCGTCGTTGCTGGGAAGTCAGCTTCCGAGGGAGGGAGGAGGTGGGGAGCTGGAGAGAGCGCTGGGTGGGATGAAGGAAGTGGCTCAGGGAGTTGACGAGGCGACGAGGAGGAAGGCTGCGAAGGGAAGGACGGACGTGATCATCGAGAGAATGGAGGCGCATCCTGTGAGTTCTTCGTCCCTCTCTTGCGCTCTTCGAGTCGAACGAACAACGCTGACTCCGTGTCTTCCCACCTCTTCAGACTCTCACTCAACCGATTCTGAGGTCGCTCGACGAATGCGTCCTCGTCGGATCCCTGGACGTCATCTACCAGCACGATCTTTACGCTCCCCTCTTCCCTCCCGTCAAGGTTCGATACCTCGCCGCCTTCCTCTACAACGGATACCTCCTCCTCTGCAAGGCGAAGAAGGGAAAGGCCTACCAGGCTTCCTTCTTCATGCCGTTGAAGTCGGTGAAGATCGTCGATGGCCATCAGGCTGGAGCAGACGGTTCGTTCCCTTCCCTCCTTCTTTCCTCGAACCTCGACTCCCGACTGACCTTGCTCTCGTTTCGTCGTTGCAGTTCTTCTTCCGGACTCCTTCCGTCTCGTCGGCCACGGGTACTTCTACGAGCTCGCCACCTCAGGTCGGAAGGAGAAAGACATATGGCTCGACGCACTCCGAAGAGCTAAATCGGCGACGACCAACTGGCCCTCCAAACCACCCACCTCCGCTCCCGAGATCTTCCCTCCTCGCCAAATCGCTCGTCGCATGTCCTCCTACACCGGCGACCTTCCTACCAGCATCTCCGTTCCCGTCGAAATGGTCAAGCGACACTCGATGCCAGACGTCCCAGACGATCCTCTCGTCGCGTCTCAGTCAGCGGAAGTCTTCGACGAGGAATCGACTCCCACGGCCACCGAAACACCCTTCCCACTTCCGATCAGGAGCCGATCTCAATCTTCGTCGCTCGCTGTGACCTCGGCCGCCGTACCCAACCCGAACAATCTCTTCCGTCGAACTTCGTTGGGCCATCGAGAAGCCCTCGACCGCTCCCTCGCCGACATCTTCTCCGAATCGTGCTCGACGGCTAGGAACCTCGCTCAACTCGACAAGGGAGGTTCCCTCTACTCCTCGCCGAGCAAGTCGACAGCAGGATCGTCCATCGGATCGGCAGTCGTCTCGACGGTCCGGAGGAAGATGCACAACACGTCGGGGAGTTTGTCGAGGAGGAGCAGTTTCATCGACTTGAGACCTTCGTCCATGTCCACGTCCTTGTCGAAAGAGGAGGATCGATTTGGAGAGATGACGCCGAAGCCGACCAACGTCGGAATCACCAGGACCAAGAGCGAGATCGGATTCAAGAAGGGACGGTCCTCGATGGTGCCTCTTTGGACGTTCGAACCTCAAGCGACGACGAGCGAGTCTCCAGTCGAGAAGGAGGAAGACGACGCCCTCGAGTTCGGTCGACTATCCAACTACGACCATCACTCGGACACGGTCAGCAGGTCGAGAACGGAATCAGGCTACTCCACGAGCTCTTCGGTCGGCCAAATTCCCATCCCTCCTCCCTCCGACGTCCTCGCCTCCGAGCTTGGGAAACTCCTGTTCCCCATCACCTCGACGTCACCCGACGAGATCGTTCCCATCCATTCGCTCACGAACTCCAAGGACAAGCCGCCGTCTTCGTTCAAGACGATGAAGGAATCGATCAAGCGAAGGTCGTCGTTCGTCGAAGGATGGTCGGCTCGATCCAAATCGGTTCCAGCTTCTCCCACGGAGCTTCGACGACCAGTCCCACTCCCCCTCACCATATCCAAATCCTCCCACGCACCCTTCGTCCACGGGGACTTCTCACCTCTCACGGCCATCCCTCCTCCTCTCCCTCCTCTTCACGTCACCATCACCAGCGACCTTCCTACCGCTCCCCCGCCTTCCTCCTTCGCCCCTACCGCCTCCCTTTCCCTCTCGAACCTTCCCTCCTCCTCGCCTATACAGTCTTCCCAATCGAAACGTGACACCCCTCCCACCTCTCGTCCAGGCCTCCTCCGACGTTCCCTCTCATCGCTCTCCAATCGTCGTCGCTCCAAGTCGGCTCAAAACATCCCGTCGATCGACCCAGGAATGGCAGCCCACGCTCGTCGAGTCTCCAACAGCTTGATCACCACTCCGCTCCCGGAAACGGCGTTGGTCTCGCCTATCCACGTCCCAGGAGTCGATTCACCTGAGGAGGAGAAGTACGACCCGACGCGCCCTTCGAGGTCGAGGACTTCCTCCTCCGACGGTTCGTCAGGAGCGATTTCGGCTCAGAGCAGCGACGATGGGAACGGCGGCGGTGGTCTCACGATCACTCTGAAGAGAAGGAAGAGCTCGTTGAGATGGGCAGGGTTCCGAGGCTTCACTCCCGTCCATCCTACCTCCGCGTCGACTTCCACCACTCCCCCTTAGATTCCCTTTCTCCTTACTCTGTTCACTTTTCTCTTCTCCCCTTATACTCTACTATCTTGACTGTTTTTTTGGGCCTCCTCGTATGCGCTACCACTCGATCTTGTATCTTCCCCAACCCTCCACGTCTTTTCTTCTTGAATGGATCTCGTTTACCTCGTCCCCTTCCCCACCTTTTGCTTCCTTCTCCTTGCTGTTCTCGCTTTATTTCTATCCCCTCCAGACTCTTATGCTTACATTCCTACCTATGCCCGCGCTCTAATCGAGGATTTTCCTCCTTCGTCTTGACTTCGTTCTTGCTCGTTTCGTTTTCTCCTTTCTTCTATATCGACCGACTCAAACCACACACGCACACTCTTGTAACTTCGTATCGTCGACTTATTTTTCTTCATGTCGCATTGCACACTGTTTCACATCTTGGGGGAGAGTTGAGAGGGAGCTGGGTGGGCGAAGGTCAGGATCACATCCGCGTCGCGTCAAAGTTTCTTCGTCTTCTGTCTCTTTAACCGCGAAGGAGTCTTGCAAAGTATATAAAGATTGAAAAAAAAGGGGGGGATGCTTCCCTATGCCCACTCCTACTCTCACGCTCGCCGCCAACGCTCACTCGGACGAATGGTCAGAGGGAAGCCTCGTCGAGGTTCGCGATCAAGATGGCGAAGAACCTCGCAGCCTCGACGAATCCATCGGCGGAGAGGGCCTCGTTGACTCTGGAAAAACCAAGAGGGATGCAAGGGATCGTCAGCCTCGGTACTCTGAGAAAATGGGCGGAGAGGAAGGAGAAGAAATGGACGAAGGAACGAACGAGTGAACCCCCGTCGAAGTGTAGCCGTCGGAGCTCGTCTTGTGGTTGTATCTGAAGATAGCACGAGTGAGATTCCAGTAGGACTTCGTATCTGTAAAGGGACGACGAGAGTAAAAGCAGGAAGTCAGTTTTTGCGAAATGCGTCGACGCGTCGTCGCAACTGTCTCTTCGTCCCTCCTCTTCTTCACTCTCTCACTCACCGGTGTTTCCAGTCGAGAATCCTGGAGAGACAATGATGTCCTGCTTCTTCCCTCCAACGACTTCTGCCTGCTCCCTGAACGACGTAGCCCAAACTCCCTTGATCGTTCCCGCCAACAGCGCCCAAGCTTTGTCCTCGAAGCCGGTCGGAGTTCTCGGAGCAGCCTCCATACCCGTTCCCCAAGCATCCGTGATAACGACGATTCCGTCTGTTGCGTTGAGGGAAGGAGACCAGACGGGGTTGGAGGAGGGAAAGGCTGAGAGGGAGAGGTTGAGGGAGGAGATGACGGGTTGAAGGATCGATACGAGGTTGGATTGGACAAATCCGAGGTTCGAGTCAAGGGAGATTCGATGGTTGATGACTGCTGAAGCCTGAGGAGGCCGAAGGGCGAGGAAGGAGAACGAGGAAGAGGTGAAAACGGGGGAGTTGGGAGTAAGTCCCGAGAAAACACTTCGACCAAGAGGAGCTATGGCTGATGCTTACGGTTTCGGGCAGTGCGTTAACCTAAGACGAAGTCGAGAAGTGAGGGAAGTCAGGACGATCGAAGTTGACTGAGAAAGAAGACTCGAAGAGAGGCGACTCACCTTGACTCCTCCTGAAATCAAGTCAACTGCCGTCGTCGTCCTCAACTGAGACCTGGTCCCCTTATCCTGAACAATAAGCTCTTCGAGAGCTTTGAGTTTCTTGTCCGATTTGGCCGATCCGAGGACGAGATCGAGCTTTCGAGATGAGAGCGTAGCGAAGGCGGCTTGACACTGAAGGAGCTCGTAAACTGGAGACTCTCGAGTGAGAATAGGCACATGGGGGTTCCTCTCGATCTCGGAAACGAGAAGGGAAAGAAGCCCAATAGACTGGAAGGAAGAGGAGAGAGAGTCAACGAGAGGGACGCGTCGTCGAACGGGGACGAGCCGAAAGAGAAAACGTCCACTCACGGTGTGCTCAGGAGGAACCGAAGAGTGTCCTCCCAGAGTTCTCACCTCTACTCGAGCGTCCAGGTACCTAGAGTTCAAGAGGAGGACGTCGTCAGTACCTCTTGACGCGTCGAGGAGAAGAAAGGGAACTCCTCTCACCCCTTCTCTGCCACCCCAGGTGTAGCCCACTGAGCTCCCTCTTCGGTCTTGTATCCTCCCCCCTCATCGATAAGGAATGCAATCGAGTTCTCGCCTCGAGTCTCAAGCAGGTACTCGTTGAGATGGGCCGCGCCGACGCCGGAGCTCTCCTCGTCGATTCCGAACGAGAGGAGGACCGTTCGTTTGGGCTTGTAAGGCTCGGGAAGAGCAAGAAGAGTTTCGACGGCAGCCCTGCAAAAAGAAGAGGTCAGGACAGTGCAGGGAGAAAGAGAACGGCGTCGCTGCGACGCACAAGATGCCGATCATTCCACTGCGACAGAAAGAGCAAAGACGTCAGCGTTCGTTCGCCAACTCCCAATTTTTTCTCAGTACTCACGACTTATCATCAGAGCTTCCTCTTCCCCAGATGTAAGTTCCATCGTAGTGACCCGAGTAAGGAGGAAAGACCCAGTCTTTGTAGGTCGAAGGCTCGACGGGCACCACGTCTTGATGAGCCGCAAAGAGGGAGGGAAGGAGAGTGGAGTCCGATCCTGTCCACTCGTAGAGAAGATTGTACGTATCGATCTTGACGAGCTTGAGGTGTTTGTGAACGAGAGGGTAGGCGGTCTCGAGGTCTACACGGAGGGAGGAAGCGAGGGGAAGGTCAGCTTCGACGTCTTGCTTCGTTCAACCTTCAGTTGCTCGCATCAAGACTTCGATCTCGACCCTCGAATGAGAGAGCCGAGCACATGGGACTCACGTTCATGAAAAGCTCCAAACTTCTCCCATCTCAAATCCTCCCCAACCTTTCCGTTATTGTCGTAGGATTCCGTTTCAAACTGGACCGCCGAGCTCAACCATTCGATGGCCTGCTCCTTGAACTTGGAAGTTCTGAACGTCTTCGTGATGGTATCGTGGATGGACGGGAGTAAGGCTTCGTGCTGCTTGCAAAGAGAGCTGGCTGCTGGAAGAGAAGGGGAGAAAGGTCGAAGGGAGGAGACAAGGAGCGAGGAGAGAGAGATAGCAACGACGAGCGCTGAACCAACGGCTGCGATCCTACGGGCTGACAATCCTAAGGACTTCGGTTTCGGGGGAAGGGAGAGGGAAAGAGGGAGTTGGTCTGATTTGGGGTCGTCTGAGTAGGACATGGTTGAAGGGAAGGAGGGTCGAGAGAACGAAGGAGACCAACGTGAACTCGCCTTCCCTCCTCGGCTGTAGCCGAAGATTGACGGAAGCAAAGTACAATATGTTCTTCTCCTTTGGGCGGGATGAATGATTTTACACCTTCTTCTTTGCTTCCCCGAAAAGTCTCGCGGGATTAACTTGTGCGCTCGAAAGTGGTCGAGTCGAAACCCTCGACGCGTCCCTTTGCCCTTCAGCTCTTCTGTTCTTCAGTTCTTCTCCTTTCCCTTTTTAATACGACAAAGACACGTCCGATTTTGTCAGGCCTGGTGCAGAATCTCTTCAAGGCTCTCTCGCTCGGGAGCCATCCTCCCTCTGAGAAACTGAAGGCGAGGCGACGCGTCGAACCGTTACTCGCTCGCTGAGCACAGTTCTCGTGGACAAAGCTATCGTTGACAGGCTCGTACTTATCTACATTCGTACTCTAAATCTCCTCATCCTCTCAGCCTCCCGAGCTCGTCCAGCGCTGCTGAAGGCGAGACAAAAACTTCAATCTCGGCTGAGGCTCGAGAAGAACCTCAACGAGGTCGGTCTTACGGGTCCAGAAACTGTAGCGAACAGACGCAGAAACGGGCAGGTCGGGATCAACACCTTGGCAAGAAAAGAGACCAGAACCAGAAGAGGGGAAGAGAGACGAATCTGCGTCGTCGCCGTCGGTACATGCTTTTTCGGTTCCATCTTCCATCTGAAAGAGCACAGGAAAGGCCTCGTTTTGTCTACAGCTTTGAGGATGGCGTAGGAGCTATTTTTAAGAAGCGGAACCTGCTTTCCCAGACCTGACGAACTCTCTTGCCTTTCTCCTCGCAGGGATCGTTCTTCCGTCACGACGCGTCGAGGGAAGAGATGACGGATCAGCTCGAGCTCAAGGGGGTGCCCGCTCTCGGTGAAGTTGGAAAAGTTGAGATACAATGAAGTTGAAGAGTTTAGCAGGCTCCTTCTTCTGAGGACAGAAAGTGGAAAGGACGGAAAGAGGCAGCATCGTTCTTTCGTGAGCAACTCGTCTTTTCGCCGTTTCTCCCTTTTTCCGGATGCTCAGCTCCTATCAAGAGCGACCGAGCACTGATGGGAGTGAGGAGCGTCTTCATCAGGCCTTCAAGTCTGGAACGAAAGGATCTGGGGTGAGCAAGGGCGAGAGAAAAAGGAGTGACGAGAGCGTGGAACGCGTCGAAGCTCCGCTTCGCCCCCCGGTCTAATCGTTTTCCTTTCCGCGGTGAAGATTTGTTCTCAAACGGACAGAGGGAAAAGAGCGGATGCTGAAACGAGCAGTCGTCCTGGGGGAAGGACGACAAGAAGGCAAAGGACGGGAAAGAGACGACGCGCCTTCCCCATTCCAAGAGGGCCTTTGCTCGACCCCCGTATGGCCTCTTTCAGCAGAAATTCCTACTCATCTGGAGCGTTTCGAGAACTCGGAGGCACACTGAGCAGCGAACCCCGCTGCTTGACCCCTCCGAGTAAAAATTGCGCCCGAAATCGCCTGTCTGAAATCGGTTCTGGCCTTCACGGGAACCTCTCTTCCCTCGAAACCAGCATCTCGGCAGCCTCCCTTTCCTCTCCTCCCTCCTCCTCTTCTCTTTCTTTCGAGAGTCTTCCCGCTCTCCTCTTGGATGCCCCCTCCTTCGGGACTGCAGCAGCAACAGCAAAAACCTCTCCCTCCTACTCCTTCCTCACCTTCTTCGCATCGACCCAACCTCTCTCTCGACACGAGGACCAACGAAACCGCTGAAGGTCCCTTCTCTCCCCCCTCCGTCGTTCTCGACACTCCCTCCTCGTTTGGAACGCCCTATATGGATTCAGAAGACAGCCCTGAAGGAGATTACAGCAGTCGTAGGAATGGAGAAGGATCTAGTGGAGGATCGTTACAGGTAGGTCTCGAGGTTGAGCCGCCGTTGGGAGCTGTGAGTCCTTCTCCTTCCTCTCCCTCTGTTCCTTTCTTGTTTCCGATCACGATGGAAAGACGGGGTTTAAAGGGTCGAGAGGATGCTTCGGAATGGAATCCGGCTATGCAAAGTGTGGTGGAGGAACCGTTTGGTCTATGGGAAGTCAGACTCACAGGCTGAATCCACTTCCTTCCTTCCTTCCTTCTTCCCTCTTTCGCTCCTCTCTTCCATCAAACCTACAGGTTTCTTCAACTTCCTCCTCCTCTCCTACTCGACCCCTCTTCACCTGGCCCACCGCTACGACTGGAACGATGCTCGTCAACTCTTCTTCGGATCTGGCTCCCTCAACGTCGTCGAGCTCCACTCATGGAGCTCCTGTCCGCCGAGACCCCTTCGACGACGATGGAGTAAACTCGTTCGCAGACGACCCTTTCGCACACGACGGCTCAGATCCAGATGATCCAGCTT